>NC_091296.1:16775802-16788302 GCF_038502225.1 Cherax quadricarinatus
TTGGTGTTAACCCCCCCCCCTCCCCACACACACACACACATGCACACACACAGTTCACCGTATACATCACAGCCCAATTAATCAGGCAGTCTCAATTGAACTTATCCAGTTCCCTCTTAAAATTAGCCAGGGATTTCTTGGTAATTCATCGTATACATGAAAGGAGGCTATTGTCTTGATCGCTCTATGTTTATTGAGCTCTCTCTTACTGTAGTCACTGCGCCCCTGCTTTTCATTATTCGTATTTTACGAGCCTCTTTCGTAGGGAGTGCTGATCCAGGGCAGCAGGGCCCATTCACCGACCTCTATATTGATAATGTATATATGGGTTCTAAGGGGCATCTATATCGCTTTGTTTTGAAAACGAATTTAACGTCCGCTGATATTCCTAAAGCTAACAATTGCACTTACATCCACCACTACCAAGCAACTGCTCATTACACCAGCATCACTATCGTAAATTAAAGCTTCTAAAATAGGGTCGAGAAAGTCAGGTTAGCGCCATTTAAATGGTAATAGGTTGGTAGGCAACCATTTACAGAGGCACTAGCGTCCTGTCATACGTGCGAATCGAAAGTCTGTTAAATATTTTGCACTGCAGAAGTGCTGGTCTTTTCCTACTGTTTTATGAACAAACTTTCACTTACATTCAGTATATTTTTATCTCTGCTTCTGTATATTTCTTAATAGTCTTGTTAATATTTCCTTTACTATTTAGAGTTGGTCTGAGACTGAAAGCACGAAAACTATCACAAACACGAGAACTATATATCACTGGGAGAAAGCAGCAGACTGGCATAATAAATATAACAAATATTGCCGAACAGAGGAAACTTGAGCATACCTTCTAGGCTGTGTAGATAGTGCTAAAGTTAGCAGAAACAGCTTGGTTGTCAGGCAGTCAAAAATTCCTGAGCAGGTCTGGCTGCGAGGCAAAATGTCTCGAAAACGATCACAGGTATGCTGTATAGAAGCGTAATGATGAAGACTAGCATAGCGTACGGCGAGGTAGTAATTTCCTGGGTGAGTGACTCCACCCAGGACCTGTCACCTGCACACAATGGCCCGTAAATAAGCTGTCCTCAACCTCTTGCTCAAATGGGAATTAAGACTTCTGGATGTACTGGGAATTTAACCACTAAAACTCTTCGGAATTGATCAGGTGTTGTCCTAGAATTAGCAACTGGAATGCCATCAGCAAAACTGAAATAAACCTCAAGACTCTCTTGTTGTATGCAGACCCCACGTATACATCATTCATGGATGCTGCACCCAAGTCTGCCAATATTTCTGATACAATCCTAACTTAACTTGACACTGAGCAACTCACTATCTACATGTTCAATGTTCAACCCTGTGGACCACACTTATGGTCTTCAATAAACTAAGGCAAAAATTGTTACAGATTTTAAATACTATAATGGAGAGAGAGAGAGAGTTCACAAACGTGACAAAACAACATTAGATAGTAAAACGATAGCACTGTTATGTCACACATCAGTTTCTCTCATATAATAATAATAATAATAATAATAATAATAATAATAATAATATCTTCATTTCTACAAGTACATGTACAAAGGTATACAGTCCTAGGTGACATCAATGACATGCTACTATATAGAAAGCTACTTGTTATACACAGCATTTCGGTAAATTAGGTCAATTTAGTCCCAGGATGCGACCCACACCAGTCGACTAACTCCCAAGTTCCCATTTTACTGATGAAGCACATAGACAACCGGTGTAAGAAAACACGCCCAATGTTTCTACCCTCCCTGGGAATCGAACCCAGACTCGCGTGTGAAGCGAGAGCTTTAGCCACCAGGCCACGGGGTATACACATTGAGATATGACATACAGCGATGCTACAGATCTGCAAGCCGATACAAACAGTATCAGTTTAGCACAGAAAACAACATAATATTCATTGAGGTCAAATTTCATTTCGGCTATGGAGAAATTAAAGTAGCAAGACCTGAAACAAATCTAATGTTCGGGGAGTACCACTGTGTTACTGTCAGTGCTGCAAGGAAAACAAGAGTCTGCAATAACAAAATCCTTCAAAACAAGACATGCCAAACCGATGATAATATTCACTGAGCCACTTGTATTCTCTAGACTGGAGTAATATTGCACACTAATAGCCTTACTTAATGCAGGCAAAACTGCATGTTGTGAGAATTCACTGTCTGTATGACTTAAGGGAACTGTTGTGAATTCTTTGAAATCTCTCAAATGCTACTTCCTAAATTAGCGCTCAAGACAAAATTTGGTTCTCAAAAATGAAATTATTCCAAATTTGCACATTGAAATAACCCCTTATGAGATGTTCATAAATGATCGAATGTTTTTAAATACATTTTCTTTCACCTTAATTTATAGGAATTACCAACGGACCTTCGACTTTAATGAATTAGTTGCAACGAAATTGTCCTGTTTAGCCTGATGGTGGTGGTGCAGATTCCACCAGACTATCTGGTCATCACTAGTCTGAGGCTGGGAAGAAGGGATGGCTCCAGCCACCATCAGTAGGTAGTTGAGAGGTGCACCAGTGCTTCAGTAACTCCAATGGTCTTTTGTCATTTACGATTTAGGCTTTTGTGTCAGTTTTATGGTGTTTAGCTGTGACCAAATTCAAGACCTTGCTCGGAGCCAGGCCTCATTGTCGATGCTGCCTGGTCTACCAGGGTGTGGCGGATGGCGGGCTGTCGGCCCGCATATCCATCACAGCCTTGTTGATCTGGCAAACCTCTGAGGCACTGATCCAGTTCATTCTTGAAAGCTTCTACACTCGGGTTCCTCAGACAAGTACAAAAGCACCAGATTATTTATTAGAATGCAGAATCTGAAGACTGAAGTAACGTGCACAAAAATTTATTAGGAGTGTGTTGAAAAAAATCCATGGAAAAATCTGTCGATGCTTCTTTTATAAGAGGTCAAGAGACAAAAAATTAACCCTTTGTATGCGGCGCTACTGCGACACAGGGTAAGAGTAGCTGACCTTGTTAAGCGTTACTGCAGCAGCTGCTACTGGATGACCACTGCCGTGTCAGGGTAGCAGCTACCACTGCCGTGTCAGGGTAGCAGCTACCACTGCCGTGTCAGGGTAGCAGCTACCACTGCCGTGTCAGGGTAGCAGCTACCACTGCCGTGTCAGGGTAGCAGCTACCACTGCCGTGTCAGGGTAGCAGCTACCACTGCCGTGTCAGGGTAGCAGCTACCACTGCCGTGTCAGGGTAGCAGCTACCACTGCCGTGTCAGGGTAGCAGCTACCACTGCGGTGTCAGGGTAGCAGCTACCACTGCAGTGTCAGGGTAGCAGCTACCACTGCCGTGTCAGGGTAGCAGCTACCACTGCCGTGTCAGGGTAGCAGCTACCACTGCCGTGTCAGGGTAGCAGCTACCACTGCCGTGTCAGGGTAGCAGCTACCACTGCCGTGTCAGGGTAGCAGCTACCACTGCCGTGTCAGGGTAGCAGCTACCACTGCCGTGTCAGGGTAGCAGCTACCACTGCCGTGTCAGGGTAGCAGCTACCACTGCCGTGTCAGGGTAGCAGCTACCACTGCCGTGTCAGGGTAGCAGCTACCACTGCCGTGTCAGGGTAGCAGCTACCACTGCCGTGTCAGGGTAGCAGCTACCACTGCCGTGTCAGGGTAGCAGCTACCACTGCCGTGTCGGGGTAGCAGCTACCACTGCCGTGTCGGGGTAGCAGCTACCACTGCTGTGTCGGGGTAGCAGCTACCACTGCTGTGTCGGGGTAGCAGCTACCACTGCTGTGTCGGGGTAGCAGCTACCACTGCTGTGTCGGGGTAGCAGCTACCACTGCTGTGTCGGGGAATCAGCTACCACTGCTATGTCAGGGTAGCAGCTACCACTGCTGTGTCAGGGTAGCAGTTACCACTGCTGTCAGGGTAGCAGCTGCCACTGCTGTGTTGGGGAATCAGCTACCACTGCTGTGTTGGGGAATCAGCTACCACTGCTGTGTTGGGGAATCAGCTACCACTGCTGTGTCAGGGTAGCAGCTACCACTGCTGTCAGGGTAGCAGCTACCACTGCCGTGTCAGGGTAGCAGCTATCACTGCCGTGTCAGGGTAGCAGCTACCACTGCCGTGTCAGGGTAGCAGCTACCACTGCCGTGTCAGGTTAGCTACCACTGCTGTGTCGGGGTAGCAGCTACCACTGCTGTGTTGGGGAATCAGCTACCACTGCTGTGTCAGGGTAGCAGCTACCACTGCTGTGTCAGGGTAGCAGCTACCACTGCTGTGTCAGGGTAGCAGCTACCACTGCTGTGTCAGGGTAGCAGCTGCCACTGCTGTGTCAGGGTAGCAGCTACCACTGCTGTGTCAGGGTAGCAGCTACCACTGCTGTGTCAGGGTAGCAGCTACCACTGCTGTGTCAGGGCAGCAGCTACTACTGCTGTGTCAGGATAGCAGCTACCACTGCTGTGTCAGGGTAGTAGCTACTACTGGTGTGTCAGGGTAGCAGCTACTACTGCTGTGTCAGGGTAGCAGCTACCACTGCTGTGTTGGGGAATCAGCTACCACTGCTGTGTCAGGGCAGCAGCTACCACTGCTGTGTCAGGGTAGCAGCTACCACTGGTGTGTCAGGGTAGCAGCTACTGCTGGTGTGTCAGGATAGCAGCTACTACTGGTGTGTCAGGGTAGCAGCTACTACTGGTATGTCAGGGTAGCAGCTACTACTGGTGTGTCAGGGTAGCAGCTACTACTGGTGTGTCAGGGTAGCAGCTACTACTGTTGTGTCAGGGTAGCAGCTACCACTGCTGTGTCAGGGTAGCAGCTACCACTGCTGTGTCAGGGTAGCAGCTACCACTGCTGTGTCAGGGTAGTAGCTACTACTGGTGTGTCAGGGTAGCAGCTACTACTGGTGTGTCAGGGTAGCAGCTACAACTGGATGACCAGTACTGTATCAAGGCAACAGCTACCCTGACACTGCTGTGTCAGGGTAGCAGCTACTACTGCTGTGTCAAGGCAGCAGCTACGACTGGATGACCCCTATTGTGTCAAGGCAGCAGTTACCACTGGATGACCACTACTGTGTCATTTCAGTCTGGTTGACCGCTACTAGACCCGATTATCAGTGGAAAAAATCCCAAGATTTGCATAAGGCGGTAATTCTGTTTGTATATTTCCAGCACAATAACAATGCCATATATAAAGTGTGGATCACATCACATTGAGCTGAACGGCAGAAATATGTTGCAGTCATATAAAAATTTCTACCATATTATTTATTTTAGTCTTGGGTGAAATACGTAATTTTTCACGTTTGCTCAACCAGGTTGTTGGTGCCAGGAGCTGCTCTTGAGAGTATTCATTGTAATATATTATGACTGACAATTTACTCATTGTTATTAAAATTTGAAGTGCTACTTAACGTGTTAGCTTAAATATTACGGATATTTTAGATTATAAAGATTAATCTTTAGCATATATTTATATATTTGGAATGTAATGTGGATGAAGAAAATGTTGCGAATTTTAGCATTTAAACATTTCATTAGGAACTCGAGAAATTTATTTATATTTTTGTATAGACAAAAGCTTACTGAAAGTTGTGATTCTTATAAACAAACCACGGTGCAGGTTGGGAGTGAACTCGCGGCAAGTAAGTCGTAAAACCCGTACCGTGGTTGTTTGCAATCGTGTCATTACGAGTTGTGATTTTTATGTTAATCAGATCAGTATATTTTTCTTGATCTTTTAATGTTTTTGTTTTGTATGTATTTATTCCAGTGTTTTGTGTAAAATACTCCAACTTTAAGACATTTTTTTCGTTTGTTTTCAGGTAAGTGTATGATGAGGTTGACCGAGCAGTGAAAGAATGGCAGGTGAGACGGTGATTGGAGAGCCAGTCTTGAGACTGACTCTCCAATTTCTTGTTTGTAAAAATATGAGCGAGCATCCTATGGCCCTAATTTCTTTTTGCGAAAATAGGAATCTTAGATTGCCAATTTTTACATCATATTTCAGTCACGGGACTCCAGTCTTTATGAACAACATGTGATCACGTGGTGAATTTTCTCACGGGAGCTGAGCTCACTAGCCTGAAGTTATGGGGAGGATGAAGGTTTAGGGGCCTTTATAAGCTGAGGGATAAGCAGATAATCCTAGTTTTTAAAAAGGTTGACCGGTATGCCAGCGGAAGGCCTCGGTCAGATGACCAAAAGCTCCAGTGGCGGGTCGTCATATGACACACCCAAGTCAGGAAATGCTTTTCCTGTTTCCTGACGAATCTTACATAACCTAAGCTTAGAAAAAGATTCGGCCTTTGTGGAGGACGGAGCTGGAGGCTGTGTATGAGGTCGTGGGACCTGGAGTTAGGAGTGTGATTGGTCTCCTAGGAGTAATTTACCGAAGACTATTGTATGTCATAAGTAAAATTCACTTGGGTTCATTTTATTGTATTCGTCTATCTCAAACGACGTGCATGTCATCTTCCCAGATATCCCTTTCTCATTAACCAAGTATACCATTATAAGAAGTAATCAAGTATTAATAAATTGTAATAAAGTGAAAGACAATATTTACCAATATTTTATCTGTACAAGACGAAGGGTTATCTCTATATACCCGCAGTATAACAATAGTAATTGATCTTTCTAAACACCAGGGAAGACCAGTCATTTACTGTAAGGACCAAACAAATGTCGCAGTTACCCATACATCTACAAACATAAACACCTATCTAATTAAAAAAAATACTACTATAATAATGAAACACTACCAACAAGCACCACTATCTCTGCAAACTCTCACATGCCATAACCACCACCTCAGAAAGAAGAAGGGACAGTTCAAGGGACACAACTGCAAGGAACAGAACTTAGGATTAACAGAATGAAGGTAACAAATGATATACTAGAGGAAATTAGCCTAGTACGTCTGACAGAAGATACGAGGATGTAGATTTTAGTAGGCTGGAGGGGACAATCATGGAAATTCGAGAAGAGGTTGCAGAAAAAACAAAGTGGACCAAGGGAGATGAAAATAAAAAAACGGAAAAAAAGAGAGATTAGAAAATATTTTACGGGAACTGAAGTGGTAAGGGAAACGGCTAAGGACTGAGGAAGACTAGAAGGAAACACTGCACAACTGACATTTACTCAGCAGCCCAAGACACGGCAAGACAAACTGATAAATTAGAGAGACGTTAATCATAGACAACGTGGATACAAGGGACACCTGTAATGTTTTTTTTTAGTTTAAACAAAGGATTGAAATCCACGAAGAAAAGGTCAAAGGCAAAAGAAATCACAAATAAATTGCAGTGGTAATGTGCGATTAGATTTTAGATTTTGCCACCGAAGTGGCTAGTTTATTGTGCACCCCATATCCATCCTGTGGACGGTAGCGCAAGAGTATATGGGATACACAAAACACCTAGGAATTAGCCCCTAAAAGGGTTAACAGATGTACATCTAGATTTATATCTACAGTTCACTTATCTGTTACAAGCAAATCTAGGAAATTTGCGTAATATATCTGGTATCTTATATTCGTTAATAAGATATCTTGGCATGTCACATAGGTTATTATACTATCTCTACATTCCTCAATAAGTGGACAATTAAGCACAATGTTCAAGATAGTGATCATAGGGTTGGCCACATACTTTGCATTTTGTTTGATCATCATCTGTGTGTCTGCGAAACTGCCAGAAGTACTTGTAAATAAACCTAAGCCTGGCCACTACAACATAAGTGTTAACATTGCAAGTTGCTCCATAAACATACCCACGTTCATGGTATCATAGTGGGTTATAGATCCACTCAAGCTCCTAATTACATTCCTATAACATTCATTTCCATTATGTGCGAGAGAGAAGAAACAATAAAATAAAATAAAAAAAATGTAATAAGGAGAAAGTCCTAACTGATATTATCCTGCAGTTCCTATTAGTCTTCAAAGATCAACTTGACCTTAAACGAATAAATCAGGATTATTTAAAAAAAAGAGCCATTAAGTTTTAATAATCAAATACAACTACATTTCGAATATGTGGTGTAAATGTGTAGTGTAGAAGAGAAAGAGAGAGAGAGAGAGTTAAAATAAGACTGCAGAAAATGTGGAATAAATACAATGGGACAGTAAGGTCACACAAGAGATAGTGGAGGTAAAATATACCAAGTGCTAAGACACAGCATTACGTTAATAGTGAGCATGAAAAGACACGGGTAAAACAAATGAAGACGATAAGAGGGCGCAGAAGAAACACAGCAAGACGACACTTGCACAGGGAATGGGGACAGGGGGGGGGGGGGTGTAAGAACAGAAGAGCCAGAAATGACAACACACGGGGCTGCTGTGCCTACGTCTGTCTTCCTCCATGTAAACTTGTCTCCATTTTTATTTCCTGGTGATTGCTTGAATTTACTGAGTCACGTTATTGGTGTGTAGTGCTAGCACCAGTAGACTAACTGATCAGACCAGTGCACGGGATGAAGGATGTGGGGGAGGGGAGACCTTTTAATCAGTACAGACAACCAGTTACCTGGATTACCTGGAGGTTATTCCAGGGATCAACGCCCCCGCGGCCCGGTCCACGACCAGGCCTCCCAATGGATCAGGGCCTGATCAACTAGGCTGTTACTGCTGGCCGCACGCAGTCCAACGTACGAGCCACAGCCCGGCTGATCCGGCAATGACTTTAGGTATCTGTCCAGCTCTCTCTTGAAGGCAGCCAGGGGTTTATTGGCAATTCCCCTAATGCTTGATGGGAGGCTGTTGAACAGTTTTGGGCCCCGGATACTTATGGTGTTTTCTCTTAGTGTACCAATGGCGCCCCTACTTTTTATTGGGGGCATTTTGCATCGCCTGCCCAGTCTTTTACTTTCGTAGGGAGTGATTTCTGTGTGCAGATTTGGGACCATTCCTTCCAAGATTTTCCAAGTGTAGATTATGATATATCTCTCCCTCCTGCGTTCCAACGAGTACAAGTCAAGTGCTTCCAAGCGTTCCCAGTAGTTAAGGTGCTTGACAGAACTTATACGTGCAGTAAAGGATCTCTGTACACTCTCTAGATCTGCGATTTCACCTGCTTTGAATGGAGATGTTAATGTACAGCAGTATTCCAGCCTAGAGAGAACAAGTGATTTGAAAAGGATCATCATGGGCTTGACATCTCTCGTTTTGAAAGTTCTCATTATCCATCCTATCATTTTCTTTGCACGTGCGATCGTGGCACTGTTGTGATCCTTGAAAGATGTAAGATTCTCTGGCGTTTAGCCGAGGCTTAAAAAAAAATCTTGATATACAAAGGGTGTGTGATGAGCCACGCAATACATACATCAGCTGTTTCCTCAGTAGACAAGCGGAAAATTTATCACCCTTTTCCCATATTGGGCAAGATTGAAGTTACTCCTTATTTCCCCTCTCATCCAGAAGCTGCCTCGTTATAGTTCAACAAATACGGCAAAGAAAATGTATGTTCTGTGTAGTATGCGATGTCTATGTTAAAGATACGTTTGCGTACATATTTATTACAGACATTTCACTATGTAAATTTACAGAATAAGACATCAGTACACTGTCGAGGTTCTTATTAGTATTTGTTAAATAAAAACACTGAAGAATCCATGCCAAGGTCTGATCAACTCCCGAGGCTGGCGGAGGCTGTGTGTGTGTGTGTGTGTGTGTGTGTGTGTGTGTGTGTGTGTGTGTGTGTGTGTGTGTGTGTGTGAGAGAGAGAGAGAGAGAGAGAGAGAGAGAGAGAGAGAGGGGGGGAACACAGGTGTCGGGCTACTGCATGATCAGTCAAATGCTCTTAATGGAAATATATCAACAAATACCAGTAACGCTGCTTCACTCCACCTTCAGTACACTGAAACTGGTTTAAGTGCAGACCATTTGGTAAACACACATCAAATCTAAACATTATGTATAATTATATATTTTGAAACTTTAAGGGCTTCACTGGATCATTTTATTGTATTTCATGAAACACTAAATCCGTGAGGGTCATTCTCAATCCTCCATCATCTAATCACGGCCTGGTCTCTGATCTGTCTGGCTGCTGGTCTCTGGCCACGTCTCCTTATCGACAGCCTGGTCAACGAGACTCTTGGTGTTTGCAGTTCCCACCCCGACATAGCCACTACAGCCCAGTTACTCAAGAACAGCTACCAGAAACTTACCAGTTCTGTTGGTATTTCCGCTAATATTTGAAGGTGTTGACAAGCCTCGGACACCTTTATACATAGAGAAGGATGACAAAATTAATCCGCTCTAAGGAATCTCACACACGGGAACACACACAGCCTTGAACTTTCACTCTCTTGAGAGACGAAGAATGAGGGGATATATCATTGAGGTATTCAAGTGGAAGATGGGCATAAACATCATGTCTTAATGTACATGATGTGTATTAAGACATGATGACTTAATGCACATCATGTCGACTTTTCAACACCCTCCCTTCGTGCATAAGGAAAATTAACTAACAAACCTGTAGCTTTCGTCAAGGCGGAACTTTATAGTTCCACAACTCAGTTCCTGATGAGCCAGGCTGTGGTACATATGTTGGACTGTTTGCGGCCGATATTAACAACCTGGAATCGACACTTAAGGTAAGATAACCGTAACAACGTTCAAGGGCGAAGCAGGTTGTGATGACTAGGCGTTTATAGCACTTACCTGTCACAGGTGGAATTCACAGACTCTAGTGCTTGTGTAATGAGGTATGAAAACAGATGTGTGGATTCAACCTGTTTAGTTACAGGAGATATTAAATGAGTGAATAGGTCGTTGATTACCTGTGAAATATCGTGACTGGTGTACAGAGATGTTTTTACCCTCCAAGTCCAACGTGGTTGAAGCTTTTCTGCTGACTCCATATTCAAGCGGCTCTTGCTGTCTGCTGGTTCACACATCCGTCACAGCCTGGTTGATCTCTCACACCAGTACTTTGTTATGGTAGTATGTAGATTTAGGTATAGGCCCTCAAGTATCATCCATATTTATAGTATCAGGTGCCTCTCTCCTCCGCTACAGAGATTACATATCAAATACTGTGATACGTTTCCAATAGTTTAAATGTTATGTTGACTTTATACGGGAAGTAAATTAGTTATATACTTTTTACAAGTTATGATATCTGTCTTGCCTTGAATGGAGCCATCAGCACCGAACAGTATTCTAAACAAGAGTGCGCAAGTGATCTGAATAACCACCACTGATATTTCTGTTGTGCAAGTTCTCGTTATCCTAGGAAATATCGAAGAAACTTAACGGAGATAAAGATAATAATTGGCTTCTTGGATTCTCCGAGTGTATTATTTTTGTGGTTAGTTATGCTTAGTTAAATCATCATTTGTCATCCTCTTTTGCTTATGCTGATTATGTGGAACATGCAAAAAAATTATACCAACAATTTTAACCAAGCTTCAATCTGTTTAGGTACCTTTTAAATTTATATTTTATAATGGGAAAAGAGTAATACTGGGTTTATAATTCTGAGTATTTTTACATTCTTTTAAAAGCTTCCCAAAGATCACTAGTATTGCAGCGTGAGGGACTGACCTTGATTATCTCATAGTTCACCTTCTTCCGCCTCTTCACTTCCGTTCTCTTTTATTCCACCTCGTTCGTTTTCTTTGATGATCAGGTCGGCTTCGCAGTTTTTTTCAATTCTTTTCTCTCTCCTTTTTTCTCTCTTTTTCTCTAAACCTACTTTTTATCTAAAACATTTCGGGTACAAATCATTATTGCATTCATGAGCCATCATTTATGAAAGAAATAAACGTAAAAGTTTACGACCGCTACTCCGAGGATTTCCGTCATTAATTAAAGTTTGATTGTATAATATTAACTTTTGTGTTACAGTGGAGGCATTTTGTTGTTCAAATAGTAAAAAAAAAATTAATGTAACGAAACTCCCTCTAACCCAACCTAACCTAATTTAACCTTACTCCGCTATCATTACTGGCGCGTGTTTACATTGGGCCGGGGTGACATGACTTGGTACTGAGAGTTGATGATTGGATCACATACGCTGCTCAGTCAACGCCCCCGCGGCCTGGACTATGACCAGGTGTCCATAAGTTGTGTATTGTAAAATATAAATTACTGCCTGAGTTTCGCAGAGCAGTAGTAACACTTAGCCGAAATATATTACAGTGTTGAATTTTGTAGACAGGCTCCTAAGATCTTTCAAATGCAGTATACTCAAAGAACGTTTTCTATTTTTTGAAGTTTTCTTCTGACTTAATGGAGATAAATTACCGTTGTTTTCTTTTTCAGCGTTTTCTAAACTTATATCTCTGTTTTCTTTTTATTCTTTAAATATTATATTTCTCTAAGTTATGCTTTACATTCTTTGTCCCTCCATCTGGTAGTTATTATTTACAGCGTGACAAGTTCCTCCGCGCAGTTCTTGATCAGTCTGGCTGTTGTGCTTACGTTAACCTGCATGCTGTTAGCCCCAATAGCCTTCCTGCTATTAAATGGAGGAGTTTCGTCAAGCCGAAACGTTGCCACAATA
>NC_091296.1:16803302-16853302 GCF_038502225.1 Cherax quadricarinatus
GTGTTGAAAAGCCTTTAGGTTCTTTATGCCTACTTAATTAACTCTTAGTGTACTTGTTGCACTCCTGCTATTTATTGAAGCACTTTTGCACAGCCTTGAGCGCCTATTCCTCTCGTTGTAGTTTTATTTGGGATCCATTACATCAGTATTTTTCCAGGTGGAAATTGAATCTTGTTGGCTCGAGGTCCAAGGAGTACACTTTGAGGGATTTTAGAATCTCCCAATAATTAAGGTATTTAAATTGAGATCACGGTGATAATTTTCTATACATGATCCAGATCTGCAAATACGCTGGCCTCATTAATACATACGTAGCATAACATGCTTTTAATGGAGCAACGTTTTGCTCTAAGGAGAGTATCATCAAATCATATCTTGATAAAGCTCTTCTTTGAGCGAAACGTTGTAGGCTTGTTCTGCTACATGTGGTTAACTCGTTCACTGTTCTTCGCAGCTGAAGCAACGAAGTGTCGTTATTAACAGTACGCATTTTAAAAATCAACGCCTGCCTTAGTGCTATGGCGTACATTTACCTTAAGATTACTTGAGGACGGTTCCGGGGGTCTCCGACCCCCATGGCCCGGTCCCAGACCAGGCCACTCACAAGCCTTCCGTTTTTATTTCATTGTAGGTTAATAATACGCAAATAAAAGTTAATATTAGCAATTCGACCTATTCTAATCAAGAATAACAAATATTAAGTATTGGTGAAATTTTAGATTAGGCAGAAATTCACGATCGGCAATCTGGTGCACGATGCAGTCTGTAAGTGAATATATTGAATGATGTATACCCCTGGTCTTCTCTTCTAGAGTTGTCAGAGTTGCAGTAGTGTCTGCTAATGAATGTGCTTACACACAATCATTCTCTGTAAAAGTTAGAGGCTTGGCAGACTGAGCCTAATACCCTCGATGAAAAGCAGGAGTGAAATGAGTGCACTAACGAAAAACAGTGTGATGGAACCAAGGCTTTTCAACACCCTTCATACATAAGAGTCATTACAAACTGTTTTGATCTACAAGAAAGAAACTGACAAGTTCCTCAAGTCGGTCCCTGATCAACCAGGTTGTGGTGCACATACAGCACATACAGCCTAGTTGATCAATCCATCAACTGAAAGACCTAGACTTAGACCGTGCCGCCGGAGCGTTGACCCTGAGAACACCGTTAATGTAGGCAGACCTAAGCTGCGTTTTCAGGGTACGAGCAACCACCTTTATGTGCCTGTTAATTTACTGATGTTTGGCTTCATGGGCCTGTCGTACTTGTTCTTGAAACCGTGTATACAGCTATTTCACTGCATTTTTATACCACTCTCAGACTGAAGATATACTGCAGATTAATGGTCCAGAGAACCGACAAGTTGATAAATTAGACACATGTACAACATTTGGGTATCTTTATTGAGGAAACGTTTCGCCACACAGTGGCTTCATCAGTCCTATGCAAAGAAAAATGAAGATTAGAAGGGGTTTCAGAAACCAGCCCCCTAGTCTGGAGTCAATGTAATCAGTCCATCAGTCTTGATTTATGGACAGATGTGTACACTGTGTGGCGAAACGTTTCCATGATAAATATACCCAAATATTGAACATGTGTCTAATTTATAAAGGTATAATTCCCAACGTCCCAGCATAGTGGTTGGTGGAGGCGCGCGCGCGTGCGCCCGTGCACGGCACAACCTTATCAAACTATCCTACAAAGGCAGAATTTGATTTTGCTGCAAGTTAATGACTCCCCGCCGAGACCCTCCACACTATTCCCAGTCTTATGCCTCACGTGGAGAAGAGCGAATGTTGTTTCTCTCTCGTCGCCTTGTGTCAGTGTTGTCCTACCTGCTGAAGACCTATAATATTCAATCATGTTTTTAATGTAATTTTTGGATATAACTTTTTTGTATGTAATCAGGTAAAACGACCTGGTGTATTCATTGGTGCATTCACCACGGCCGATTTGTGTAATTATCCACACAATTTTGTATCTTGGTGTTTAGATGTTAATGATTTTCCACACACCGAAAAAAAGGGGAAATTGATAAGCATTGATATAATTTTGATGTCGGTAAATTGGAATATTAATATGTTAAAAATAAGTGACATCGGTTTAGAATTTTTTTATTTGGATCTTCTTCATATATTGATTTTTTCTGTTTTGTTTAATAACGTCAGAACATGAAATGAGCATTTAGCCAAGTGAAGTGAACTGTAGGTTTGTTATGGTTGTATTATATAACAGTAAATGTTGGTGCTAGAGAGAGAGAGAGAGAGAGAGAAAGAGAAAGAGAATATGATTTCTCCTAGATGTAATTTCCAGGGTTAAGCTGCAGCTCTGAGCTTCTCTCTTATTCTTCACTTGACTGCTGCTGAGTGCACATGCTGTGCGGATATGAGATACCTACGTGGTGATGGCTCTGGTAAATAGTGCCTCCACTCTATTTGTCTGACCAAGGACAACAACAATGTTGCCATTGCTACTGGAAGGAAAATGAAAGACTGGATAACCAGAACTTTCAAGACAAGAGATGCTGGTCAGTGATACTCTTCAAGCCACTTGTTCTATACAGGTTAGAATACTACTGTATACTAACGGCCCCCCTTCAAGGCAGGCGAGACGTACAGAAAATTTTCACTGCGCGTGTACACTCAGTCGAGCATCTGAACTACTGGGAACGCTTGAAGTCCCTTCATCTGTATTCCTTGGCATGTAAGCGAAAAAACATACAAAACAATATACAGTTTGTAGTAGAGAATTATTTTCTGATATTTTTTTTATATGTGAAAGGCTCACCATTGTGACTAATTATATTTTAACGTTGAAGAGTATCTGTAATAATAATGATTTTTTTTGAAGCCGTGAAATGCCTGCGACTGGTTCTTAGGGTCCTGCCCTCGCATCTTGGCCAGAGGCAGGAATTCCTTGTTGGCTGCCTGATCACACAGATTGTTGCTGGCAGTGTCCTACAGGTCCACATAGCCATTACACCCTGGCCGATCTAGCACTTGTTACAAGTAGAAGCCAATCGTGTTCGATTCCCTCTTGAAAACTTTTACCAAACTACTGCTTTCCTGAGACCCTATGGCTCAACCCTAGGTTAAGAAATGCCTAAACATAACCTTGAGGCAGGAATTACCTGCTGCAGTGTAATCGAGTGGAATCACCGTAATCTCCCGATATTGAGACCACCTGTAAAGCGTAAAAACTTAAGGCTGCTTTAAATCTCAGGTTTAGGAAGCAGGGCAATAACTAGATACATTCCCAAGATCCATTCGCTGGGATGACAGGCACTGCAGTAACCATAATTGATGGTAAATCCGTTAAGGGATTACGCCAAGCTGCGCTCTGAATATCAACCTGTCAGGCTACGTATGAAGGAAGCGGTGGCTGTTGGTAGTGGCTGGCTGACTGGCTGGGGCTAGACGACTGGCTGATTGGAGCTAAATGACTGGCTGGCTGGTTGACTTTATATCAAGATGACTGGCTTCTTGGTTAGATGACTGGCTAGCTTATTGGCTAGCTGACTGGCTGGCTTCTTGGTTAGCTGGATGGCTGGCTTGTTGGTTACAGGACTGACTGGTTTATTGACTAAATAGTTAGAATAAATGTTAGATGATTGACTTGTGGTTAGCTGACTGGCTGGCTTGTGTGATGGTGGATACAATAGTAATCATATTTTTAAACTTGATAATGACAATTTTTCCCTAATGATCCATCGCGTTTAAAGAAGGATAATTCAACCAATTATATCGAGACCGGTCAGTGTTCTGGGTGCCTAGCAGCCTGGTCAGGTTATGAGGGGATCCGAGATAAAGGATTCATGAGATGTGGATCAAATCTAACAATAACCCTGAGATAATGTCATCGTGATAGAGGTAATTTAGGCGATTATGATTAGCTCAGAATAAAGTTTGGTATGAGAGTTGAATTTGCATAGGCTTTGGCATTAGGGACAACAGGATCGCAGGGGTTATAAGGCAAGCTGACACGCATTCTCATTGTTTTTGCTACTCACGGTACTGTGCTTATATTTATTTATTTAAAGTAGCTTTAAACAGTCAGTACATGGCGCCTCACATTAGCTAGATACAGTACCAACGTTTATGAGGTAATATTAAACGCGTGGTGGCAGCAAAAATAAGGTAACTCACAAGACCATGTGCTTGGTGACTAGACTGTCAGGTGATTCACTAGGAGGTGTGACCTGGAATAATTAGTGTGACACTGCTGAGCTGCTAAGTGTTTGTAACTGCGTATTAACATTACAGTTGGCTAGATGTCTCTCTTGTTGGTTATATGGCTGGCTCTCTTCCCAGCAGACCAGCCTCCCTCCTTCCCTCTCTTCCTCCTTTCGCAGTGCGGCAGACATTAAAGTGTATTTTGTAGAAGAGGTTTTTTTTTTTTTCTTTAAATTAGCAGACTTTCTCTGCAGCTATAACTTCAGAGTTGTTGCATTTCTTGATCCTTAAAATGAGTGTTCGAGTGCTTGCTCCTAGTCTCCTTCCTTCTCTTCCCCACTTCATCGCTTCTCTGTGTACATGTTAACGAAAGCATGAAAAAATCCAGTTTGAAAAGTTTGATTATATCTGTGAATAAATGACTCTGACACGTTTATTATGGATAATATAGTTATCTGCACTGTTCTCTCCCCCTCTCACTTTATCCTCCTCATATCTTTCTCACTCTACTTTCCTTTGCCTCTTTCAACCACAGATCAGTCTCCGTTTTTGCAGCCTCTGCTCAACGCCCCCACACAGCAGCCGGCTGGACCGCCCACCCGCTCCTCTGCTCGTTAGTAAATGGTAGCTGAGAGTGGCTTGGAAAGTTGGGCCAGAACCCAGCTGCGGCAGGTGGGAGGGGGCATCGCAGGAGGGAAGGAGTGCTAGAGTGGAATGGAAAAGGTGCAGAAGGAAAGGGACGGGAGAGGAAAGGGGCGGAGGAGACAGAAGTGGAACAGGGACAGGAATAGATGAAAGGCGATCTTAAATGGAGGGAGGAGAAAATGAAAGCGGAAGACACTGAGGAACGAAAAGAAGTAGAAAAGGAAGAGCGGAGAGGCATAGGTAAAATGGGAGTCATAAAGGAGTGGAAAAGGAAGAGCGAAGAGGCATCGGTAGAATGGGAAGCAGGAGTGGAAAAGGCATAGACATGCTCGGAACACAGGTAATCCTTTCAGTCCAGTGCAGTCTGCATGGATCACCTTGTCAGGCTTTCCCCATGAAGTAATTAGCATAATTAATCTTTGCTAATTATTCAAACTATGTGGAATGGAAAATACCCAGAGTTTATAAACTGAGCAATGGCTACTTGGTAGAAGTTTTCAAGAGGTAACTAGACTACTAACTGCTACTAGTACCAGATGAGCGAGGTTGTCCTGGCTGTGCAGGCATGTTGGCCGCTAGCAGCAACAGCCTGGTTGACCTTACAGTCAACACTCAAGTTAAACGTAGAAACAGACACAGCTATGTTTGATACACCAGGTAAGAGAACCCACCGGTTATTCAGTACATTCAACATACACAGCTGCTGATACCAATTTCCTGTCTTTAAAAAGTGGCTGCTACTATGAACAATTACTCTTAAAGAAATCCTCACAAGGTAAGCAAAAGAATTTAATCAAAATTCGCATTGCACAAACAGTATTATTCAATATTCGTTCCAAGTCATTGGCTGTAAGAAACAGCAGATTTAGATAAATGGAAGATTTCTACAAGGGAAACTTAATATATCTCAGGCGAGTCATATTAAAGCAGGTGGCTTTAAATCGAGACATGTAAATATTGATATTTTGGGTGCTGATGCAAGCTGATATGTATATATGATGGAAGAGGCGCGATAACGGGCATGGATGCGCAAGTAATTACGCAGGTAGAATGGTACCTGTTCCAGAGAGGGAGGGAAGGAGGGAGAGGAAGTGGGAGAAAGAAATAGTTTATTTGGTGAGAATTTTTTTTCTTTGAGCTATTGCAACTGCCTTTCTATAGTACGCGAGAAGAGGACAAAAAAAAGCGAAAGGTTCTTTCGGTGTCCTTCATTATTTTGTTAGCCACCGTGATAACATGCAACACAGCAGGTGACGAGGAAGACCAGGATGCTGTTGGGAAAACCTTCACTGACAGTGAATGTCAGCAACTTGTACCAACAACTTTTTTTTTTTAAAGTTCCTTTATTTGAGGGAATACATGAGGTATACTTGTTGATTTGTCAAGAGAGCATCATTTCCTGCGACCAGGCCTCCAGGTTGATGGTCTGACTAGTCAGACTGTTGGTGCATGCGGCACGCATATGCACTAAGTATACGTTGAAAAGGAGAAAAATGAAGGCAAACAAAATGTGGCATTCAAAGCAAATGAGAACGTTCATTAGACATAGTAAGCGTCTTACTTGTCAGTTAGTGCTTGAGAGAGACACACAGGAACCATGAGGTGGTTTGACCCCCTGCAGATAATACTGAAAGAGAAAGATGTGAGAGGAAGTACTGCAGCAAACATCAGTGGAAGCGTATATGGAAAGCTAACTTATGAACTGCTTTCAGTAACCCTGACAAACATTCATTTAGGCTACCACATTATATACTTCTCGTATCCCTGATTTAAAAAAATGTATTATTTGTTTGGTATCTCTCTTATTTTGATGTTATATTTTTTATGCAGTCTATGATTTATTTGCAGTTGCTTGCGTCAGTATCAATATTGTACGACGTGAAAATCAAATTTTCCAAACACGGTTGACATCAGGTTTCCCACATTGCCACTCTATCAAGATGGAGCCAAATATCATACCAGCTAAAAACATACATGACCCACTGAGATTAGAAAACATTGAAGTCATATTCAAGTGGCATAAACTACACGGAAAGTTGGTGGACACCATGCACAGTTTCCAGAGTAGATATGATTGACAGGAATCGATGGAAATCGGTTGGTAGTAGTTAATAAGTGGAATCAAGACTCAGGAGCTATAGCCTGACTCCTAAAAAAACAACTAGGTGAACAAACAGAGGGTGCATGTAGGTACACACCATTCCGCGATATTCTATCCGTCGATAGTGTATATAATGGGAATACGATTTTTGTGACCACATATTGGATCGTAAAATCACTGTCAGGCGGGAAATTACCTGCAGTAAAACTCCCAAGTATTTCCATAAATTTTGGCATTATCGGCACTGAAGAGAACACCAAGACTGCGGCTGGACTCTGCAAGATAACTATCACCCCAATCCATTTTTTATCTCACCTTGCTGCCCATCCTCATTTTACACTGCTAATTTTTTTTTTTTGTACATTACACATGTCTGCTTGTTGATGTTTTCGAGGACGACTGCTTTTTCGGTCCGCTCCTAAAACCACTTCTTAGTTGATGCTCTCAGAGTTAGTAGAACGTAGTCCAACGTTAGAATCATATCCTGGCTGCTCAAGAACTATCTCGAGGAACTTATCAGGAGTCCTCTTGGAGACAGGCGTCTTCAGTTCTCTGTATATATGGAGTCTTGCGCCCTCTTCACTTAACCAGGTATCTTCTATACACTGCGTCCCGTTCGTCACCGTATGCTAAACCTAATGCAGTCCTAGGGAGAAATATCAGTGTTCAAATTTGATATTAGTCCATCTCAAGTATTTTGTAGTATCTTTAAAAGTCAGTCTGATAAGCATATAATTAATACATTGATATGAAATAATCCTAGCTAAACTTAGATTAGAATAAAACAGAGTTGCTATGATTCAGCAAAGTTATATTACATTAATTTTTAATAAAGTTTGGATAGGCTACTAAGTTAGTTTTGGTAAAAAAATAAAAATTTGCATACCATGTAATGCACAAAATTACATTTTCAAATGTATATGGCAAAATTTTCGAAAAATAAAAAAAATAGATTTTAAGAGGTTATTACAATTTCTTTCATATATACACACACACACACACACACACACACACACACACACACACACACACACACACACACACACACACACACACACACACACACACACACGCACACACACACACGCACACACACGCGCGCGCACACACACACACACACACACACACACACACACACACACACACACACACACACACACACACACACACACACACACACACACAAGGACCAAGACTAAAGATGATGATCATGAAAGGATACATTTTCTATTAACATTTCGGATACTTCTTCATCCATCGTTAGAATCTAAACTGTATTACATTTTTAAAATATTATTTTAAATCGGTGTATTAACATTATTTTAACATAGTTAAGATTCTCGTGATGTATGAAGTAGTATCCAAAACGTTAATAAATTCGTGTGTGTGTGTGTGTGTATGTATGGATTATATATATATATATATATATATATATATATATATATCTATATATATATATATATATATATATATATATATATATATATATCCATGTGTTAGGGTCTGTGTAATTATGAAATTTAATTTATTTCAGAATAAAAATCAGTGAAGTGGTAATTAAATTAAGTTTGTTAATTCGGTAATTGATTGAAACCCATTAGTGTTATAAATGTTAATAAAAATAATTCTTAAATATTTGGTGCTCATGGCTGCTCACAAACTTTCCATCCTGTACTGCTTCTTCACTTACTCACTCTTATTATTCTCACTCTGACTCTCACTCTGACTCTCTCTCTCACTTACTCAGCGTATGATGGTTCTAAGTGCCTGTCAGCAGCGCCTCCTGCTGCACGACAACTTCTTGGAAGCGCCTAAAGGGAAACTGATTTGACACAAATTTTCTCGGTAATTTTAAAATTACTCTAAAATATGCGTCTTGTGTATGTAGGTGTGTTCATTAACCCACCGATGATTCAGAGTCATCGTCTCCGCGGCCCGGTCCCGGACTAGGCCTCCTGAGTGATGGATCAGTTAAATTGCTAGTGTTAGGATCAAGAGTCGAATAAAAACACCACACCTCGGTTGATCAAGAAATGACTTGAGGAACTTTTAAAATTCCCTCCTCAAGACATTTAAATGTCTGTTAGTAAATTCCCCAGTGTATAAAGGGAGACTTGAAAACTGTTATTTTATAATGTACTTTCCTCTGCACCCATGCTTTCCACCAGTAGTATTTTGCACCGTCTACCAACCTCTTGCTCTCATAGGGATTAATTTCAGTGAGAAGATTTGTAACCAGTCCCTTCCCTATTTTCCATTTGTAGATTTTGATGAGTCTGTCTCACCTGCATTAGAGGGAGTGCCATGAAGTGTATCATTGGCTTAACATTCCAAGGTTTAGTTATTCAGCCTATTATTTTCCTTGGAGCTGTGATAACAACACTGTTATCACTGAACGTATGATCTTTATACATGGTTATACCTCAGTTCCTGACTATCTTTTTCCATTAACTGATTTGATTGATTTATATACTTTTTTCAATGTTTGTTTTCCCATATTCATTTTTGAAGGTCAGTGTAAGACCTGATTCATGTCAGCTTGGAGTTCTGCTGTGTTTTAGATGGATTCCTGAAGGTTATCTCATACAGGCTCTAGTATCCTCTACAAGAGGATACAAGAGGGCAGACACACGGAATCAATCATCGTGTTAGAAGCTCCACCCATACACTGGTCTCTCCCATGTCATCACTTTTAATTTACTAATGGAGAACTGTGGACGTGAGGGCGACTCGTGGACACTGCAGTCTCTACCTTCTTCCATATCGTGGGACACTTCAGGGGATGCCCACCTTCAAGGGAAGGGACTACCTGGATGCTGGCGATAATCTTTTGATTCAAAGAATTGTAACTATACTTCCCTTTCTCGGATCAAATCTGATTACCCCACCACTCACATTTCCCTGGTGCTGGATGACCCATCCCCCCCCCCCCACACACAAACGCGCGCGCGATGTAAAACTAATGAGAAGACTAAGAACAGGAGAGGACAGTGACAAACCTCAGGGAAACCTAGACATACTACAGATGTGGTCAAACAAGAATCATGCGGAGTTGAACCCGAACAACTGCAAGAACACAGAATACAGAATGGCAGTAGAAACCGCTGCAGAGTGAAAATGACTTGGAGTGGATATAGCATCAAGCATATCGTCAGAAATACACACAAACTGTATAATGGCAGCGGCATATGTAATTTGGAAATATCAAAACAGCATTCAGGAACTTGAGCAAAGAATCCTTAAGAATCTTATAGACTACCTAAGTAAAGATAAAGATAGTCATGGAGCCCAAGCATGCCCAGAAACTAAAAGTTCTTAAGGTTGCAACAAGAAACTAAATCTGGCGACCTTGGCAGAGAGGAGGGAGGATATAATTACCACATTCGAAATCCTCAGAGGAATTTAGAAGGCAAAGTGGACAGATTGCTTAAATTAAGAGGACCAGGGTCAAGGGTGGCAGCTGAAGACACGGATGAGCCATATGGATGTAAGCAAGTATTTCTTTGGTCTCAGGGTGGCTGAAAAATGTGGTGACTTGGAGGAGGCAATGGTGGAGGCAAACTTAATGCACGGCTTCAAGGGTGAATATGATAAGGCCCAAGATAGGCTGAATAACTAGAACTTTCAAGACAGAGTTGCTGAACCAGTGATGATACTCTTAAGTCACTTGTTCTCTTCAGGCTAGACTACTGCCATATACTAACCACCCACTTAAAGGCAGGCGAGGTTGCTGAACTGGAAGACCTACAGAGAACTTCCGCTGCCCGAATACATTCAGTTAAGCATCTGAGCTAAGGGAGATATTATTCAGAACGTAAGCGAAGAAGCAACCTCATAATTTACGAATGGAAGATCCTGTCGGGACTGATCCCAAACCTGAGCACTGAAATCGCCCCGTATGACCAGAGTTGACAGAGTGCAGTGTACCTCCAATGAAAAGCAAGGGCTCGATGAGTACACCAAGAGAGACATCGTTGAGTGTTTTAAAGGTTCCCGACTCTTCAGTGCCCTCTCCCAGTGAATATGATGAATTAATAGCCAACCTATGGCTGTCTTCAAGAGGGAACTGGACAAGTTCCTCAAATCAGTTCCTGACCTGCCGGGCTGTGGTTCGTACGTTGGACTGCGTGCAACCAGGAGTATGGCCAGCAGTAACAGCCTGGTTGATCAGGCCTTGACCACTGATCTGTGACCGAGCCGCGGGGGGGGGGGGGGTTGTCCCCCCGGAAGCATCCTTCATGAAAGAGGCCAGAAACCAGTGATGCTATTCAACGTAGTTTAGGAACTGAGTTTCTACCCCAGCTAAAACAAACGTGTGAATACAGCTCGGTGAGTACATACATTCGTGGGCATTCACAACACAGTAAGGATCATACAGCGCTGAGAAATGGGAGGAAATTGAAAGGTTACCTGAAGATGAATTTAGGAGTCATCACGGCTCTGTCCTAAACCACGCCTCCTGGTTAAAATTACTATCAAAACGAAGTACTAAACCCAAAAGGTCATAAAGGTCTGCAGGGTGGGATGTGCTAAAGATGAAATATATGAAGATGGCAGACCTGGGAAGATTAGGAGCATGGAAGAGACAGAGCGAGCCAAGGTAGTGTGAGGGAGCTCTATAGTGGAAATAAGGCATCTGCCGACAGAAAGTCAGAGAGGGAGTCTGCGTGAAAGGTGGGGCTGTTAGAAAGTTACTGGTTGAACACCTGACCAACCACTGTTGGTGCTAGCTGTACGCTCAGCTGGCACCAACTAGCAGCCAGTAAAAACAACCTGGTTGATCAGATGCTGATCCACTAGGAGGCTTAATTTTGGACCAGACTTCTAGGCATTTACCCCGGAAACATCCTCGACGTGTTGGCACCACAGCCCGTCTGATTAGGAACTAACTTTTATAGCTACAATTTCGCCATCTGTCCCTCTCTCCTGCCCTTGAGAACATGTTGAAGTGCCTTGACACCCCCTACAACCTTATAAGATCACCCATAACACGACACTATACTACAATTTTGTAGTTACTTTTGTTCTGCTACCCCTCTCCCCTCGCATACTTCTCCTCCCCTCCCTCTTTCCTCTTCCCCATCATGAAGCACAACTATTCATGTAAATTAATAATCCTTTATACGAGGAGGGGGTACAGTAAGCTATCCTGTATATCACATCTTTACTTCAGACTTGGTTTAAATCAAGAGGTGGTGAAGGAAGAAGGTGGAGGGAGAGTTGGAAAATAACAACATGGAGATTTAGTGGCTGGAACACTTCCATACAGACTTGGAAACGTCCCTTTATCCTTCTCTCCTCTCTAAGTCTCGTGTGTCTTTACTTTTAAATGTCTCTCCACAACCACCCTCACACTTTCATCCTTCCCCACCTCTAGTCACCCTCTTCCCTCCCTTTTGAACTCCCTTCTCAACTTCGTTACATTATGGAAACAAAACCTATCATACAGAATATGGTAGCAGCACACTACAGTTGTACCTAAGCTTGTTCAATAAAAGTGTCTGGTCCCTCCCCAAAAGCCTCCTATTTTTTCTTCTCCCCCAGGCAAGATAAAACACTATTACCACACCCTCTTCCCTCATCTCTTTCCCCTTCCTTCCTCTCTTCCCTTTTCTCACTCCCCTCGCCATTCCGTCTTGCGCTTTGTAGTCATTAAAGTGTTTTGGGGGAAATTTTATATAAGGTAGGATTAAGGCTCGTTGTAGACGGTGGGGAGAGCGTCGTGCGAGGCCTTGATGAAGCCTGGTGTGCTGGTAGCTGGGGAGGAGGAGGAGGCCACGACAAGATGAGGAGGTAGGGGTGAAGAGAGAGGGAGGGAGAGAGAGAGAGAGAGACAGACAGACAAAGAGAAACAGAGACAGAAAGATACCATTGTTATGGAATGTCTACTTCAACGACCTTCTTCATCTCATCCCAGAATCACATGCATATGCAGACGACTGTACACTGACATTCACTTATCCAAGAGAAGAAATGCCAGCTGCTCTAAGCTACATCAATCACCAGCTGAGAGCTATATCAGCTTGGGGAAATAGATGGCAAGTAACATTTGCCACCTGAGAAAACGCAAATGATGATCGTCTCTAGGCACCATGATGGTAATGCTGGCGCAGTAGTAAGGATGAATGGGAGGGTGTTGGCACCTGGAGAAGAAGTTGATATCCTTGGGGTGAAATTTGACTCCAAACTAACCATGAAGAACCATGTTGTAAATCTTGCAAACAAGGCAGCCAGGAAGCTTACAGCACTTCGCCGTATCTCGCATCTGCTTGACAGGGGTTGCAAGATTCTGTACGAGGCACAAGTACGCTCACACCTTGAGTATGCTCCACTTTCTTGGTTTGCCTGCCCGCCCCCCTCTCATCTGCGACTGCTTGACAGAGTAGAGAACAGAGCAAGACGTCTCATCTCTCGCCTGGACCCATCCTGGATAGATCTGTCATTTCAGCAGAGCCTTCAACATAGGAGGGATGTGGGTGGCCTTACTGTTATGTACAAGGCCAATATTGTCAAAGTGCCACACTTGGATCCACTTCGAGGACAGCGTGAAACAAGCTTTTATGCCACAAGACGGGCAGAAAGCAGCAACTTCACTCTGGCTGTACCCTTCTCCAGAACATCACTCCATCTGAGATCCTATATACCCAGGATGACTCTAGTATGGAACACATTCGTACAGCATAATGATGTCAACGAGATTAAGTCAGTTGATCAAATGAAAATGCTGGCCCACAGATGGCTCCAACTTCATCCTGTTCCCTACTTGTATGTCTCATAATAAAAATGCTTTCAAATGAGCTGATGTAGGTAACAGCTCTTAGCTTGCCAATAAAGTTAGGAATCCTTAACCTGTAAATAGCTTGTCAATAAAGCTAGGGATCCTTAACCTTGTCAAACCCTGTGTAACAGAGAGAGAGAGAGAGAGAGAGAGAGAGAGAGAGAGAGAGAGTGAGACGTAAGGTCTATACAGATTGCATTGAAAGTAGGAAAGGGGATACAGTTAAATGGTGATTTTTTTTCCCTGTAGTTTGCCATAACCAATTTTTTTCCTCAGGTCAAATGAACCTCCAAGTAACCATGATCATGAATTGTTATCACTGAGATGAGAGAGGATGCGAAGAAAGGCATTAAGCAAAAAAATATGTACAACTTCAGATTTTTTGATAGGCAGACTACATACAACCTTAAAGGTTCTATTACAGCCATATATATTTACACAAGAATAATAATCCCAGCACAGACACAACATTGTTTTAGAGTGGAAACCATTGAAGTCACCACCAGGAGGCCTGGTCACAGACCGGGCCGCGGGGGCGTTGACCTCCGGAACTCTCTCCAGATAAACTCCAGGTAATGTAAGGAGACCGTTTTAAATGACAAAAAAAATATGATGCTCATTAAGACAAATTTCTGAAACTCTGCTAATTTGTTTCCCTCGTCTCCTTGGGACGGGGCCACGGGTGTGATGCCTGTAGGAATCTCCAACAGGTACACAGGTAACGGACCTGGTAATCAGGTGTGTACTTGCCTGCCATCTATATTTCCTAGCGCTCTCTTCTGGAATCTTAAACAGCCATAGTCCACACTGTTTAGTTCCCTGAGACTATCTTCTAAATACTCACGGATCTGCGTTTGCTGTAGTCATGCCCTAGCTCCCGACCCCCATCCACCACCACGTATGCTAATTTTAGCAACATTACTGGCTTTTGACCTCCTGGAGCTTTGCATGTCTATTGTTGAAATTTAAATTCTATTTTGATTGTCCCTTCACTTTCTTATCCAACTCATTTCACTTTTATATCACTCTGAGACATAATAAAATTCGTAACGTCTTCATGACTATTCGTGTGTACCTCTGTCCTTGATTTTCGTAGCTGGTCTGTCCGTATCTGCCCTATCAAATCCTCTTACCATTTTGTACGTTATAGCAATGTTTCCCACGGGTTATTCACATTTCAGGGAAATGTTGTGTCCGTGCGAGTACGTGTTACTGCAGATTCGTTTAGTGTTAACTTGTTAATGACATTTGTTGATAATGTTGCGAGTGTGGCGCTTTAATTACTCCCGGTCACAACGTTTGTAAAAACAATTGGCTATTTTCACATAGTGAAATGTATATAACTATTTTATATGCCACAGTGTAACGAAATACGTTACAATATTCTGGCTTACATGCTGCGTCCTCTTTAACTGTTTGACAGTTTTTTCTGACCAATCAATCTTTGATATACCTTCACTTTTGATGAGATTCGAGAGTTTTTCTACTCCCGGAGCCCGACCATATGCCAGGTTAGTCTGGTGCTTGCCTGGTCAACCAGGCTGTTGCTACTGGTGATCCACCAACCTACATATTCATCACAGTCTTGGTGAAGATACTTGTCCAATTTCCTCTTGAAGCCTTCTACTCTTGTCCCAGCCGTGTTTCTAATATTTTCTGGTAAGATGTTGAATAGTCTGGGGCTACGGACGTTGATACAGTGTTCCCTTATTGTGCCCACTGCACCTCTGCTTTTCACTGGGTTTATTTTGCACTTCCATATCTCTCACTCAGTATGTTGTCATGACAGTGAACACATATTTAAGACTATAGACGTTCCTTAGTCTTATTACGTTCTTTGAAAGAGAGGTCAGCTGATATAATTACTCCCAAGTCCTTCACGTGTTCCTTTTGTTCTATTTGAGGACCCTCTTTAAGTTTTTTATACACTGTCTCTTTTGAGTTCATTCTCTCTTTACTTAAGCAGCTGGAACTTATATGCTAGGAGCATGCAGTACAAGGAGTACAAGGTATGCCAGATAGCTGATGAGGAACTGCCTTAAGCAACATGTCAGGCTTCCTCTTGAAGGGAGTGTTGAAAAGCCCTGGACTCCTTACACTTAAGTTATCTCTTAGTGTACTAATTGCAGTTGTGCTTTTCATGGAGTATTTTGCATTGCCTGCCGAGCCTCTTACTCCAGTATGGAATAATTTCAGTGAACAGATTTGGAGCCGGTCCCTCGAATATTTTCCAAGTACATGAGAAATTATGATACATCTTTCTCTTCTTCGTTCTAGGGAGTACGGTTTAATCTAGGTGTTTGAATGAATTTTAACGGACAACGATTTTCTTTTTTACATTCTTCATGAAGATCTACAGTTTCTCCTGCCTTCAGTATGGTGTTAATGTACAGAAATATTCCAGTCTAGAAAGTAAAAGTGCCGTTAGAAGTATCATTAGTTTACTTCTTTGTTTTGAAGGTTCTACTTATCAAGTCTGTCGTTTTCGTTGTGGCTGTGATCTTGAAACTGAGATCCTTCGATATCATTACTTTTTTTCCGCTATATTCCGGTTTACGTCTCCTAGAATATTCCGTAGCGAAGTAATTTAAATATGAATATCATACTGTTTTCTGTAGCTCGCTGGAAAAAGAACCTCGTATACACCAGCTTCGAGATTTGTTGTGTCCTCCGAAGATGCCACTCGTATAAATTCAGGTATCATCTTTAGAGAATGATTTCGTGTTTTGCCTGTCAAACATGAGAATGGAAAAGAAAATTGGGGAGAAATACTGTACCTTCTGACGATCTTTTCACTGTGGAGACCTCTGATTTTGACTGCTACATTTTAGGTGTGATTTCTTTAAATTCTGTCTGTTCATTTGTGTGTGGTGGAGCTGGTGACCCAGTAGGTTGTTGCTCTCGGGAGGGAAGGGGAAGGAGCACCCGCAAGCAAATAGGCTGGTAGGAGCCAGTCGATAGTGGCCTTTACAGGTAAACAAATGGTAGAAATTTGTCTTTGTTGACTACGGCCCCCACTCCCTTCCACCCTCATTTGTTCCTTTCCTCCCTCCTCTCACCTTTCCATCTTCCTTTCCCTCGAGCTTCCTCTCCCTCCTTTCTCTCTACTGCTTTCTTTCCCTTCTGCCTCCTCTTGGTCTCTATTTAAACTTGCGATCTCTCCCTCCATCCCTCAATCTCAACACTTCCACCATCCCTTGTCCGCCTCTCTTCCTCCTTCATTTCAAGGAATCAATCCATATTCAAAAAGAGTCGTCATTTCCTCTGCGGGGAAGGAGGGTAATTATATTTGTCTTACATCCACTGTTTGTATCATTAAGCCAACATGAATATTTCATCAGGGATCTCTCTCTCTCTCTCTCTCTCTCTCTCTCTCTCTCTCTCTCTCGCATTGATATTTATACCTCGTAAAGTGATACTGATATCTTATAGAGTGATACTAATGTCTTGTAGTGCCATCGAGACCTCGCAGAGTGGCACTGAAGCATCGTAGACTGATATTCGTATCTCGGATACTGAGGCCTCGTAGACAAACTCTTATCTCCTAGTGGCACTGACGCCTGTCACACACACACACACACACACACACACACACCAGGCCTAGTGTCTAATCGACATGTGCCTAGGACAAAATGGTAACTAACAGAGACTGTCACACACGCGCACAGACTGTGACTGTCACACAGTCTGACACTGGAACCCTCCTCACGTTACCGACTGAATTATTATCAAAAGTTTGAGTTCCAAGTCTGACTTCAAAGGAATTACAGCTCCTTGATGATCACCTCCCTGATAATGGTGATGTGCGGGAGCGGGGAAGGGGAAGGCAGGAGTGGAGTGCAAGAAGGAAAGAGGAAGAGGGAGACAAGTATGAGAGGTGAAAGAATAGGAATGGTGAAACTTCTGGGAAAATGAAGGAAGGTGAGAGTACGAAAATAAGGGAAAGTGAGAGTACGAAAGTGAGGGAAGGTAAGAGTACAAAAAGTTACTGAGAATGGAAGAAACTAAGAAGATGCAAAATGAAGATGTGAGAGAAACAATATATATTATAATGTTGGTAGAATTACCGACAATATGTAAAGTAAAAGGACACAAGTGCAACTAATGTGACATTTTGTGGCAACGTTTCGCTCTCCAGGAGCTTTGTCAAGCCGTTACAAACAGTATATGGACACAGAGGGTATATAAAGGCTCAGAGTGAGGTGTAATACTAGTGAGGTACCATTTCGATGTTCACTAGTGGTAGTAGTAGTAGTAGTAGTAATACAATATGGTAGAGCAATTAATTCGTACATGAGCAATTAATTGCTCTACCATATTGTATTACTACTACTACCACTAGTGAACATCGAAATGGTACCTCACTAGTATTACACCTCACTCTTGAGCCTTTATATACCCTCTGTGTCCATATACTGTTTGTAACGGCTTGACAAAGCTCCTGGAGAGCGAAACGTTGCCACAATAAAATGTCACATTAGTTGCACTTGTGTCCTTTTACTTTACATAATATATATTATTATTATTATCGCAGGGAAGTGCTAAACCCGTATGGGTCATAGAGCGTCTGGGGAAGAGGAGGCATTTATCTTTGATCCAAGAAGAGGATAGCTCAAATTCCCAAGATCAAGAACCCTTCACTAGCCTCAAGGCACTTCCTTTAAAGAAATGTTGCATAGAGAGAGAGAGAGAGAGAGAGAGAGAGACTGAGCCTCAAGGGACAGGAAATGGTTGGGGATGAGGGATGAAAGTGAAGGCGATTGTAAATAAAGAATGAGATTGAAAGCAGGGATGAGATTAGGGAAGAGAGGGAGGAGTGAGGGGAGAGAGGGAGGGGTGAGGAGAGAGAGGGTGGGGTGAGGGAAGAGAGGGAGGGGGTGAGGGAAGAAAGGGAGGGGTGAGGGGAGAGAAGGAGGGGCGAGGGAAGAGGGAGGGGAGAGAAGGAGGGGTGAGGGAAGAGGGAGGGGAGAGGGGAGGGAGGAAGGGGTGAGGTTAAAGAGGGAGGGGTGAGGGGAGAGAGGAAGGGGTGATGGAAAAGAGGGAGGGGTGAGGGAAGAGATGAAGTAAGGGAGAGGGCTGCAGGTCATGACCTCTGGGACTTTAACTGCCTGAATAATTAATTTAGCGAGTTATTATTGTCTGATATTGTCGATAGTTGTCCATGATGCCGGTGTAAGCGTGAGAGAGCCAGGGAGTACGTCAGGGAGTGCGCTAGAGAGTACCTGAATATGAGGTACGATGAAGCTTAAAACTGAGAGCTAGCGAACGAGAGAGAGAGAGAGAGAGAGAGAGAGAGAGAGAGAGTGAGAGTCAAGAACCATACATTCGCTGTCAAGACAGTCTCTGAATCACTGAAGAGATGACACAAGGGAACATAGAAAAGACATGCAGGGGTACACCTAGGCATCACACAAGTGGACAAGGACAAGCTTTTTGAAAGTAATGAAACTAGGCAGAGTGAACACAAACAGAAGCCGAACATATGAATTCAGAAATTATTGGTTATGGTTAAACAGAACGGATCCAGGAGCTGAAACTCTGTTCACACATATGACTGCATGCATAAATATCTGCTAATCGCTCTGTAAGCTTAATAAGCTTATCAACTGATAAGAGTGTTAAAAAAATGTAAAGCATTTTTATCTAGTATCCTTTTTTTTTTTTTTACCGTTATTTGAATGAGTGTTCATATATTATTAATATTTCGCGAGTCATTTATATATATATATATATATAGGAGTCTGTGGAGACAAAGAACTTTGCCCTTGGAGGCAAAGAGGGGAATGTATGAGAGTATAGTTTTACCAACGCTCTTATATGGGTGTGAAGCATGGGTGATGAATGTTGCAGCGAGGAGAAGGCTGGAGGCAGTGGAGATGTCATGTCTGAGGGCAATGTGTGGTGTGAATATAATGCAGAGAATTCGTAGTTTGGAAGTTAGGAGGAGGTGCGGGATTACCAAAACTGTTGTCCAGAGGGCTGAGGAAGGGTTGTTGAGGTGGTTCGGACATGTAGAGAGAATGGAGCGAAACAGAATGACTTCAAGAGTGTATCAGTCTGTAGTGGAAGGAAGGCGGGGTAGGGGTCGGCCTAGGAAAAGTTGGAGGGAGAGAGTAAAGGAGGTTTTGTGTGCGAGGGGCTTGGACTTCCAGCAGGCATGCGAGAGCGTGTTTGATAGGAGTGAATGGAGACAAATGGTTTTTAATACTTGACGCGTTGTTGGAGTGTGAGCAAAGTAACATTTATGAAGGGGTTCAGGGAAACCGGCAGGCCGGACTTGAGTCCTGGAGATGGGAAGTACAGTGCCTGCACTCTGAAGGAGGGGTGTTAATGTTGCAGTTTAAAAACTGTAGTGTAAAGCACCCTTCTGGCAAGACAGTGATGGAGTGAATGATGGTGAAAGTTTTTCTTTTTCGGGCCACCCTGCCTTGGTGGGAATCGGCCAGTGTGATGATAATAATAATAATAATAAATATATATATAGTGCCAAATAGGTAAAACTTGCGATTTTGGCTTAAATAGCAACGCTCGTTTTGCCGAATACGGCAAGCGAAAATTTGTGTATGCAATAATTTCGCAAAAATCATTCTGAACCTAACGAAAAAAATATATTTCACTGTGTTTGTTTAGTATTAAATTACTGTAAACAAATCTAAAATATATTTAGTTGGGTTAGGCTAAAATAAATTGTTCTTGTTATAATAAGGTTAGGTAAGTTTTCTAAGTTACTTTTGGTGCAAAATTATAAATTTTTACATTAACATTAATGAAAAAAATATATCCTTAAACGTATAAGAGAAAATTTTAGAAAGGACTTAATTTTAAATGAGTTCTTGCTAATTGACCAGTTTTACATATTCGGCACGACATTATATATACACACACACACCCACACACACACACATTTATTAACTCATCGGCCGTTTCCCACCAAGAAGAAACATTAATCATCGTTCACTCCATCGCTGTTTTCCCAGAGGCGTGCCTACACTACAGTAAGAATCCCCCCCCCCCTCGCGCACACTATGAGAGCAGTGTCTTGACATTTTCCCTTGCTAATTATCATTACCACTCTCTCTCTCTCTAATTTAACGTTTACAAATATAGTTTCTTCATTAAGTATTTTTAATAAGATAATCAGCAGACAACACACCCGCTGCTGGTGTCATGTTACATAGAGCAGAAGGCAGCAGCTGGCTCTGTCTGGGAACCTAGAACAAGGCTGACTGACCCAACATATCATTTATATATTTATTTAACTATTCACCTCTGACTTCTCTCTGTTGTTTACAAACATTAATGTAAAAAAAAAATGGAAATGGTTGAATGCTGTGAAAATATGTGGTCAGGACTTGCAAGTCCTAACAATGTGTGTTGTTATTTTGTACAGATATTCTCGGTAAGACTAAGCTAACTCGACAGGAAATGAATTTCATTAGTTATCGCTTATTTTTTAAGTTAATGGCAATGATATGATACAATATTTTAACTTTCAATAAATGTCCCTTCGAACACATCTCTTACTAGACTGGATAATCCATAGAAGTTAGCTGAGCTGAGAACTGCTTCATAGAAATGTTTTGTACTCCATCCGCTTTTATTCACATTTCTCTTGAGAACTTTCATCAGAAATTTTATAACAATTGCTTTATAGAGAAGTCTGTATCACGGCTAGTAACTTCTTGTTTGTCACTATATTGGGTTTGAGAACGCGCACCTTTGTACTTCCTTTCATCTTATGCCCACTGAAATTATCCTTGCAACAAAGGGATCATCTTCAGACGGAGCAAAAAACCTTACTGAGGAGCACGGGTGCAGCATGTACACTAAGATATAACTCAGTAATTTATTTTCTTGTATCTATGTGCAGTAAAGCGATAACTATCTCCTTAATACACATGGTGACTGTGAAAGGTTTCTAATACACTGACGTATTAAACTGGAATAGAAATATTAAAATAAGCAGTATCAGTGTATTAATAGACAACTAAAGGCTGCATCCTGGGGGAAAAGTTATTATAATACTACTACTACTAATAATAATCACGAGCATTGATATGCTCCTGTATCTGTCAGTATATAACGTACACGCGTGCACAAACACAAACACTTGATATAATGGACAGCAGAAGCACTGGAGAGGTAAAGATGATGTGAGCAGTCTGTCAATTAACAGTAGTAGTTTTGAGGTGGTCAGTCCCTCAGCCTCCATGAAGGTGTCTAGTAGGCCAGCTAGTCGTTAGGAAGTCTGGCTGGACTGCATGTGTAGAAGAACTCTTGACATCAGTCACAGGTATGTCACGTGACAGTAACCACCTCAGTGTCCATTACATATATACATACACACACACACACACACACACACACACACACACACACACACACACACACACACTTTAAAGTAGACACACGCACAAACGCTTGCACACACGCACATATGACAGCAGACACTGTACTCATCATCACGTCACATAACTGCATAACGACCAATCACAGCGTCCAACATTCCTGACAAACACAACATTCTGGGTAGTTTTTTGCTTAGTTTTACCGTGAGCACTGGCCAGTAGCGTCCAATTATGACAGGAGAACGTTCCTCGGCTAGCCAATGAGGAGTGAGCAATGATATTTAAACGGACTAATTATGAACAAACATTTTACAACGTCCAATTACGTGCCAGAAATGAAATGTGAAAGGGCCAATTAGGAGCAGCGATTTTTGTTCTCAGTCAAATACAGTACTTATTTTTGTGTGCGCGTCGGCGGGCTAGGGTGTTGCTTGTGGCTGGGGATGTGGGGAGGGGAGGATCGAGAGGGAGGAGAGGGGGAGAAGAGAGAAGAGAAAGGCTGCAGGAATAGAGTAACAATAATGTCCCCAGATGAAGCGAGGCACTGTGAGACATTTGCAAGTCTCCTCATATCTGTTGCCCGTGTTCACCAAATAGTATATACATTATACATACGTAATAGTTGAATGATGCAAGTCGCATCCTACCTGATCACCCCCATTCAAAATAAACTACGTTGAGTGGCTATGGTTATTAATCCCCGGGGTTAATATAACTGGAAAAACTCTTCTCTTTTATCCCTGTCCTTCCAGTCAGCACACTGTCCTTCTGTTCATCTAACCTGTTACTTAAAACCTCCCTAGCCTTTTATAATAAACTCTTCCCCTCTCTTCTAACCTCCAGTCAGCAAATGCCCATTCCGTCCCGCTCTCTTACCTCTTCCCCCCCCCCCCACCACCACCCACGTCAGCTCCCTAACTCTCCAACCGAACTAAATACCGAACAATTTGTTCGGATTTTTCCTCAATAGTTTGATGAAGCAGTGGGAATATGCCGAGTGATGCGCTGTGTCTATTACCCAGTCATATTATAGTGATGTGTATATTTGTGTACTCGGCGAACTGTGTCAGCTTGACCGATATGTACTGGATTCTGTGTCTACTGTTGAAACTGCGATTGGCATTTGTCTCCAACCCTTCCCCATCTATCTTACTTAACTTTTCAACCACTCAGAGACTAAGGAAATACGTACTTGGTTATCGTTGTGACGTATCTGTATTTTTAACGCTCATCTGTAATCTCTTATAAATGACGAGAGGAGGACCAGGCATATGTTCCCTCTTTCCTTTTTCTTGTGTGAGGTTGCCAGGTACATTTTCTTCTCTTCTATCGCATTCCTCTTAACATCAAGAAAAGTACTCTTGCAAATCTATCTTTTTTTTTTTCTGCGCAAGTTTGATCAGGTACGTTAAACGCTGGGTCTGACGTAATTCGTGTATAGTGTCCTATATTAGTTTTTTTTTTTATATATTTCATTTCATGCAAGCTGCTCTGATATTAACTAATCTCACAGATGTTACCCAGTTTGTGTACCCCCTGTGGTGACATGCTTGTCATGATGCTGACTGCCAAGTGTTTTTTCTTTTTATCTGATCCGAGAATTTCCTCAACAACCGTACCCATTCATAGGCTCTTTATATTTCATATTTTTCTTCTTCCCTGAATCTTATGAGCCTGTATGTATTGGGGTTGACCTCATAGCCATTTGTTGGAACACCTGGTTAGCCTGTCTAGGTCTTCCTAGGGAAGTTTCCATTCTCTACTGGTTTAACATCACGAACAAAGATGATTCTGTTCCATCAGCTAGATCACTCTCGTATATCAAAAACAGTAGCGGCCCCAGTACTGAACCTTGTGGTGTCCCAGTGTTTACACTCGCCTATTCTGATATTCCCACTCTTATTGCTGCTGTGTTCTATCGGGGTTATACTTCCTGAATACCCTTTCCTTCACTCCTGACTGTTCCTGGCTTGTGGATAATCTCTTGAAGTACAGTATACATTTTTTTATTTTTTACAATCATGAAGATCCTACACGTTGGCTCATGAAATTTCCCAGCACTGCCTACATTTTCTTCTTGTTTTTGGGATTTTCCGTGAGAGTCCCAGTTCTTCCATTTGATTTTTTTGGTTAAAGCCTCTCATAATCGATAATTTAGCCCTAGTTTTACTTTCTCTTTTGTTGCATGATTTGTATCACCGACTTGTTATTGTCTTCGTTCTCCTGCTTGGGTCGTCTTCTGTTGTGAAGGATTACACAACTTACTTAATACTGATACTATTACCTGCTTTGTCCTTTTTTCATGATCTGCATTTCGGTGTTATTTATGCTGAAATTCGAGCCTGGTTCGTCAGCCGTTGATCCATCCATCCATCCTGGTCTGAGACCGAGCCGCAGGGGCAGGTATCTTTCAGAACATTACTATGAAGCTCTCACCGTTTAGTAAATATTTTGGGTTAGATTTATGTTTAATTTGTTGTTGTAAATTATAGTAATAATATAGTGAACTTTATTTTTATTGACGGTCGTGAAGATGATAGGATGTTAATTTAGTAATGTACCCGTTGTATATATCTGGGGTCATCACCCAAGCGGCTCGGTCCCAGACCAAGCCTGGTTAATGGCAGGAATGTTGATATTTATTTTATAATCACTTTTAATTTTAAGACATTTAATGTATATTTATTGTATGTATTGTAAAATATTGTGTTTCACGCAGGAAAATAATTTATAAAAAATATAAACCTGGTTTTCGTGATAGGTATTTTACATATTTTTTTTTTATATGCGCCTAACATTGATCAGACTTTCATTCTGCAAAAATTACGAGTTTCCCATTAGAGTAGAGATTACCTGGTAACCCGTCCTGACACTAAATATTTAAACCAATCAGTATCAAGCGGAAGGCAACCTGAAAGGCAATTTAGCTAGTTGCAGCCAAGTATTTTCGCTTGACCAATCAAATTTAAACTTTTGGAGTGTAAGGGTAGCCAGTAAGGATGGAGGGCGACCCCGTGGCGGAGGGCGGAGATTATCTTCAGTGTATCAAATTTAAATTCTCACTGGATTACATACCTACGTACGTTCGTAAGCAATCCACTGAAAGTGTAGACTTATATTCGAGCGTGTGTGTGTGTGTGTGTGTGTGTGTGAGATATATATATATATATATATATATATATATATATATATATATATATATATATATATATATATATATATATATATATATATATATATATATTGTCAAAAATACACAAGCTGCTAAATATTATATTTTGAGCTTTAAAATATATTAACTGTAAAACACATTTTATATTGTCACTTTTGAAACCATCATGGAGCCGAAAAACACCGTTAGACTAAGGGCCGTGCGGCACTGATCACCCGACATGTAAGCAATCAGTTCATCTGTGACATGCCACGTAGAAAATTCCCAGCCAATCAGAGATGTATGGGTCATATCCCGTGGAACAATCACCGGTTAGAGAGAGATTCTCTATCCATTGACTACATCAGACGACATTCAATAACCATTTGGTTGTCTGGTTCGGTCATTTTGCTACCTGATCACGTCATTAAGCGACTGTGAGCAGCTAATCCAGGCGGGAATTGAATTTCCCAGCGGAGATCAGATAACTGGGTATTTCCTGGCAATCATAACACAAAATTGAAGCCTGGGTCTCTTGGAGGCACCCAGTCAGTCTTATCAGTTTCTAGATCATCGCTTGTATTAGTGTGTGTGTGTGTGTGTGTGTGTGTGTGTGTGTGTGTGTGTGTGTGTGTGTGTGTGTGTGTGTGTGTGTGTGTGTGTCTTAAATCTCACACATCACCGCTGGGTCTGGGACCAGGGATTAATATTAAGTTATTACAAGGATTTTCTAAGCTTCCTAAAGTCGAGTCGAGTGTAGCCTCTCAGGAGGAAACACCAGACTTAAAACAAGAAAAATTATTTTTTAAATGGGTGAGTGTGTAGGCATACATGGCACTGGCAGCAACAGCCTGATTCTTTAAGCAGTCATCAATGAGATCTGCCTTGAGGCTGCGAGGGCAGAGCAACGTTTGAAACTATCCACATGTTTAAAATGGTGGTTCTTTCTTTTAAGGTTGTTAGGTTGAGTTTCTAATTTTTTCTCGTTTTCTTTTAAGTCAAACTAATAATGTTTTTGGAAAGATAATCTCTCTTACTCTTTCCCTCTTAATTCTCCCTCCTATTCCCTTCAAGGGTGTTGTACCTTGATGCTGGTGAAGGACTCATAATCGAGGAATTGAAGGTGCCCTTCCCTTCCTAGGCTCAAACCTGATTGTCTCCCATTCCCAAGTCATAGTACGACCCTCCTGATTGTCTCCCATTCCCAAGTCATAGTACGACCCTCCATGAGTTCGGTGCTGCTCAAGGAATAATAATAATGCTCCTCAAGCTCTTCCTCTTTTAAATGTTCCACCAGGTCTTCCTCTTCTAAATCTTTCTCCAGCTCTTCCTGTTCTAAATCTTCCACAAGCTCTTCCTCTTCTAAATCTTCCTTCGGAGCCTGGTCCATGGCCGGGCTCCGAGAGCGGTAAGACTCTCGAAACTCATCAAAGGTATAAAGGTAAAGGTAGCTCTTTCTCTTCTAAATCATCCTCCAGCTCCTCTTCTAAATTTTCCTCCTCCAGATCGTCGTGGTATCGTGCAGGTGGTGGGAGAGGCGATCTGAGTGTCGTGCCGCTGGTGGGGAACACCTTATTGCCTATCCTTAGTTTGCATCCCTGCCTTTTTTTTTTTTTTTTTAAAGGCCAGGGGATAGAGCAGCACCAATGGCAATTTTTTTTTTGTTTTAAAAATTTCACTCTTTTTTTCCACGTTTCTTCGTTCGTCTCCTTGTTGTTTATATGATCATCTTTGGTTTTCTTCTTCTCATCCTTTTGCATTTCTTAATCTTTATTATCGTCTGCCTAATTGTCCTCAGTCTTCTTCGTGTTCTCATACATTATGGAAGATTTTAGGTTGTAATACTTTGAGAGAGAGAGAAAGGGAGGTGGGGGGGAGGAAGGAAGGAAAGTGTGTTGTTTGTTTGTTTTCATGATTTACTCTTTATTATAGTAGCTTTTAATTAATATTTGCAGGAGTCATTATCATCACCCATACTTAACTGCGGAACTGTCACATTTTCTCAGTTCTGCAGCTTGTGTACATTTTCCTTATCCCGGTAAAGACTTTTCGAGCAGAGTCTTGATCATGGTGGCTGGCGGAGAGCCATTATTCACCAGCCAGGAACTCCCTTACCTCGCCTCTGTGTAAGGATTAATGTTGAATCCTGCCACACAAAAGCATCCCTCCCTCCTTACTCTTCCCTCCCCTCCTCTTTGTCTCCTGCGACACAAATGCCTGCCTCCCTCTTCCCTGCTCATCCGCCCTTTCTCTCACCCTCCCTTCCTTCCCTCCTTCTCTCCCTTCCCTCTTCCTTCTCTCAATTCATTTTTTCTAACTCCTGTGGGAAAAGCCCACGTCCTTCTCCCTCTAAATACTGTTCTTTCTTCTTCAAGCAGTCCGTTTTCACCCCTTTTTCTTCTTACAATCTCTCTCTCTATTTCTACCTCTCTTTCTTCTATCTGCGGCACAAAAACGTGCCTCCATTTCTGTCCGTTCCGCCCTCCCTCCCTGCTCTCCTCTCTCTCTCTCCCGCCACACCAAAGCCTGCTGGCCGTTCTCTTCCTCGTTCCTCTCATAAGTCGGAGGGAACACGCTTACGATGATTTAAATGTGCGTGCTCATTTGCATGACAGAAGTTTACCTTGCGGGGTGTGGTATAAGACAGTGTCTTGCTATCTTTTCCAGAAATATGGAAGATGTTTCCCTCTTCCTTTCCTTCTCTTCCTCGTCTTTTTTGTCTATCTTCTTCCTTATGTGTCTTGAAGTCCATTCTGGTTGAAGTGTCTGCATTATTGTGTTAATGGTATACTGTACAATAGCGATAATTAGTTGAACAAGACATATGGAAATGATAAAGCGTTGTGTCTTATTCATCTAAAGTTCCCAGACATGTTAAACTTCACACTATCACTGCTTAATTACGCTCCGTCGCCTTCACACATGCTCTATATTATTTTTTAACCCGATGTGTACACTGTGTCCTAACTGGCAGAAATGTATTATTTTATTTCTATTTTTTTTTTTTTTTTATCTTTTCAGGTAAGAGGCGCCAGAAGAGTTCAGTGATCGCAACAGCGACGTCATGCAATTCGGGTCAGGTGTCGTGCCTTGTGTTTGCTGTTTCTTTCAATATTTTTTTTAGTTTGCTGAAAGTCTTGATGCCACATTAATTTTACCGCACTCTTACTTTGTTTTGTCTTTACGTAGGGTTCCTTTGTATTACTGACTACAGTTTGTATGTGCTGAAAGTCACAGAGGTGAGCAAAAACCAGACCTCTGGGCGAATCCCGTTCTTCAGGAGCTGAATGATTTTTTATATATTTAATTTCCACTTGCCTACAACAATATATATATATATATATATATATATATATATATATATATATATATATATATATATATATATATATATATATTGGATTAGGCTAAATTGAATTGCGCTTGTTATAAGATTAGGTAAGTTATCTAAGATTATTTTGGTACAAAATTATTAATCTTTACATAAACATAAATAAAAAATATCTTTGAACGTATAAGACAAAATTTTAGAAAGGACTTATTTTTAAATGAGTTCTTACTAATTGACCAGTTTTACCTATACGGCACGACATATAGACATATAATATACATACAGTATATATAATATATATAAATAGACTTGTACAACATTTGGGGATCTTTATTGTAAAAGCTTTTCGCTATACAGAGAACAATGTGGAAAACGAGGAGTTTGAGGTAATCAGTCCCGCAGCCTTCAGTCGATGTGCTCAGTTCATCAGTCTTAATAAAGTACATCATCCACTGTTCTTCTCTGTATTGAACTGAAGAAGTCACCCAAATGTTGCAGAAGTGTCTCATCAACTTGTCGGTTTTCTAAATCATTTACACACACACACACACACACACACACACACACACACACACACACACACACACACACACACACACACACACACACACACACACACACACACACACACACGAAATATACTTGCTCTAGTTCAGAGAATGTTATGACCTGAGCTGCCCAGACCATCATGTAAAAGGAGTGCGGCGCTACAGAGAAAGCAGAGTAAGGGAAAATAAACAGCAATCTTTTTTTAGACAAAGCTAAACGATAGGACCAAAGAAAGAGGAAAAAAGGGGAAATGCTACAGATGGGAAACACATTGGGACATACCAAACCAGGCATCAGCCCATCAGGACCGAATAAACAACCAAATGCAAAGTCAGTACTGGAGGAACCAGGGGTATGTTCACCAGGGGCCATAGTAGGTATTACATCAGTGATACTGACGAAACACACAGCAAAACAAATCTCAAATAAAAACGACAAAGTTAGTTATGTCAATGGGCTCCTATCCGAAGCAAATGCTATGTTTGGGGCATTTCCAGAAACACACACAAGGGATGTTTTGGACGGAAGGATAAAGATAAAATTAATGATAGAATTAATAGATCACAGGAAGGAGTAGGACTCTATGTAAAAGATACTTTCTATTGCACAGAAGTGCTGAATTCAACGAATGATATAGTAGAAATCCCAGGCATTAAATTTGAAAATAGGAATTTAGTAATTATCCTAGTATATGAACCTCCATCAGCAACTGCTGAGGAATTCACAGATCAGTTAAGGAAGATAGACAGCTATCTGGATAGACTAGAAAATCTCACACCAAATATTTTACTCCTTTGAGATTTTAATCTCCCTCATGTAAAATGGAAGATGGTGCAGTGTTATACCAGAAATATCTCCGGGAAGCATCCTGGATCAACAGGCACATACCAGGGAACTAACGAGGCTTTGTGGAAAGTACTCAATGAACCAACAGATAATTGTTCCCACTAGAAATGAAAATACCCTGGATTTGATATTCACAAACAACGAGGAACTAACCAGAGACATAACAGTTACAAAAACAATATACTCTAATCACAACATCATAGAAGTTGAAACGAGTATTAACTCAGGATTAGGGAACTGTATCACTGATGTTAGAGACGGAATGTTCAGAAAGTTTAATTTTAACAACCATAGAATTGACTGGGAAAAAATAAACCAAGAGCTATCAAACATATCCTGGGAATCAGACATGAGCACCCTAAATCCCCACCAGTGCCTAGAGAAGCTGAATATAGAAGCACGTACCATTGAGGAAACCCAGAAGATCAGATATATCGAGAGAGCGTAGGAGATGGTACAGAAGCAAACGGGTTACTGAGTTGCTTAAAAACACATATGCTACAACAGAGGAAAGATAATCTTAGCCGAGAGATCACTGAATTAAAGCAAAATCTTAGGATGTTATACCTAACAGAAGAAGTGCAAAGACAACAAAGGGTCATACAGGATATTGCAAGAAACCCAAAATATTTCTATTCCTATGCAAAATCCAAGCTAAGAACTACCTGTAGAATTGGACCATTATCGAGAGGAGACTCGTTTACTGACGACGAACAGGAAATGAGTGAAATCCTAAAAGAACAGTATGAGTCGGTGTTCAGCAACCTACTAAAAGACAGCAAGGTAGAAACTGCAAAAACATTTTTCACTCCAGCAGAAGGTCGCGCAGACCAACTAACTGACATTAGTACAAATCCCATAGATTTCGAAAAAGAAATGGATAACATGCCCACTCAGCGCCTGGACCAGATTCATGGAATGCCCTATTTATAAGGAAGTGCAAAGTACCACTAGCACGAACCCTCAGTATTCTTTGGAAAAAGAGCTTAGATCTAGGTGAAATACCGGAGACCTTAAAGAGTGCAGACATAGCTCCTTTGCATAAGAGGTAGTAGAGCACTAGCTAAAAATTACAGACCAGTAGCCCTAACCTCTCACATCATAGAAATCTTCGAAAGAGTAATGAGACGGCAGATTACAAATATCATGGACCAGCTCAACTAACATAACCCGAGCCAGCGTGGACGATCATACCTGTCACAGCCGCTGAACCATTATGACAGAATTACGGAGGCGTTGAAAGACGACCAAAACGCAGATGTGATTTACACAGATTTTGCAAAGGCGTTTGACAAATGCGATCATGGAGTGATAGTGCACAAAATGAGGGTCCTGGGCATTACGGGGAAGGTAGGCAGATGGATTTTCGGTTTTCTAACACACAGAACACAAAAAGTAGTAATGAACAGAGCAAGATCCAGCATCAGCGAGGTAAAAAGCTCAGTGTTCCAAGGCACTGTCTTGGCACCTCTGCTGTTTCTCATCCTCATAACATAGATAAAAACACCCGCACACTTTTGTATCATTTTCAGATGACACTAAAAAAGCATGAAAGTCACTACGGTAGAGGACACTGAAAAATTACAGGAAGACATAAGCAGGGTTTTCCAGTGGGCAGTGGAGAACATGACGTTCAATGGTGATAAGTTCCTGTTGCTTAGGTATGGAAAGAATGAAGAGCTCAAAAGGAACACTATATACAAAACTCAGGTGTCACCAAATAGAACGAAAGGAACACGTAAAAAACCTGGGAATAATTATGTCAGCGGACCTTTCTTTAAAAGACCATAACAAGACAAAGATCACATCAGCCAGGAAGATGATGGGGTGGGTATTGAGAATTTTTAAAACAAAGGAAATAATGCCAATGGTGACACACTTCAAATCGCCAGTGATCCCTTATTTAAAATATTGCTCAGTTCTGACGGCCCCGTTCAAAGCAGGAGAAATATCAGAGCTGGAACAAATACAGAGATCGTTTACGGCTCACACTGAGCCACTAAAGTGTCTAAATTACTGGAAAGTACTCTAGGGCTTGGTCCCAAATCTGTACACTGCCATAACAACATACTGGAGTGAAAGATATGTGAGGAAGTGCAAAATATACATAGTGAGGAGCAGGGGTGCTGTGGGGATAATAAGGGAACACTATCAACATTCGGGGTCCCAGACTATTCAACATCTTACCAGAAGATATCAGAAACACGACTGGAACAAGTGTAGAGGCCTTCAAGAAGAAACTGGACAAGTATCTTCACCAGCTGCTAGATCAACCAGGCTGTGATGGATATGTGGGGCAGCGGGCCTCCAGCAGCAACAGCCTGGTTGACCAGGCAAGCACCCACCTGGCCCATGGCTGGGCTCCGAGAGCGGAAGAAAGGAAGTGTGAACACAGCCACTGTCATGGTTGGGTATCTCTGAATTTGCAGGTACGAGGAGGTATAATAGCCATTTCCTGTGCTGAAGACAATGATTGCATATGTAGGAGCCAATCATATTCCTTAGGAAGCAGGAACATAAGGGCCAAATATCAAATCCAGTAAAAGCAAGACGGTCAATCGTTATAAAGCAGGCTGTTATAACCCTTATAGACTTTGAATGTGAAGACCAATATAACCAGTCGTAAAAGGCAGCTATAATGGTAGTAGGTGGTAGGCGAGAATTTAGATTCTTTGGCCCGTAGATATAAGGGCGATGATGGCCTGGATCGTACGGGGCGAGAGGACTGGAATCTGTCTTAAGTGTTTGTTATAACGGTCAGTAATATGATTAGGACGATATCTGGTGTAAAAATCGCACCAATATTGTGAACTTGTGTACAGCATATTACTATAATAGTGTTGGGAGGGGAAGAAGGGGAGAGAGAGAATAAATATGAGAATTAAAAGAGTGGACAAGTACCGAGAGAAGTATTACGAAAATACTCCTCGCTCCTGCCCAAGCTCAACAAATATGAATTTCGTTAAGGAACACAAATTGTTAAACAAACATATTTTGTTAAAAAAAAGTGGCCTGAAGAATATATCTGACACGTCAACATCTGCGTGAAAGACCAGAATATCAGCACCATCAGTGAAGATGAGGGAGATATCACTATGACTGAGGACGTAAGAAGCGATGCTCTGAAGCCCATAGGATGCTGCTGATGCACAACTTACAGTAGGACATATTAGAACAGGTTTCGGTCCTAGGGTCTTGAACATTTATGTGCAAGGATCAAGAATGACAATATATATCGGCATAAGTGATACGTGAGATACAGGTAGTCAGTTCCCCGGCGAAAGAACGAGTGAGGTTTTGGAGATGGGATCAGGAAGCCCATGAAATCACCTGATTCTCGTGTATTGAGGCTGATGGGACTTAACTCCCTCTTAACCTGGTCGAATATCATGCATGGCAGTGTCCAGGACTGAAATGGTTTCTAATAAGTATGTTCTAGTATTTGGTCACGTGTCTTTTTTAAATCCAGTTGTTGGTATCAATTATCAAGGTTTATACACTATTTTCTGCGTTGTAACGACATTTTGCGCCAGTGGTAGTGGTGATTCACTAAACAAAGTTGATTAACTTCTGGAGACTTGAAGTTGGGGTGTATTTCCCGAATGAAGTGGAAGATAGTGCATCCGCCGGTGATATAACGAAGCAATTATATCTGCAGGTGATGAAGCTCTGCAATTATAACAGTCGGTGTTGTAACGAAGTCTTTATGTCTTGCCGGTGATATAAATAATTGTACTAGTCAGTGCTGAAGAGGATAGGGATGGAGAGGAGGAGGAGCCGGAGAAAAAGGAAAAGGGAGAGAGGCAGGAACAATGGATATCTCTCTGAGTGAGAAGTAGAAGGAACGAGAAATAGGGTGTAGGTGAACACTGAATTCCCTGCCGCGACATTCACCCCCCCCCCTTGTCCGGACCAAACCTGGTAGTTGGCTCCAATATTAAAGATGTCTGTCGTTGATTGTAGCCCGTACCTTACTTGATACTGATATCTGTTTATGGGTGGGAAGGAGAGTCACACGTCTAACACCAGGCTTAATAAATTGTAAATGAAATATTACAAAACTCTGAGCTATTAAAAATCACATCCGTGATCCAAAATTATTTAGCATTCTTCCAGAAGATATCAAATTATTATAATCATGGGGAGCGCTAAACCCGTAGGATTATACAGCGCATATGGGGGGGATGAGAGACATTCAGGCTCAATTCAGGGAACTGGAGCACAGATCCAATTCCCTAGATCAAGAGCCCCTCACCAGCGTCAAGGAACCTCCCTTGAGGGGAGAAGATATCAAAAACAGTGCTCAAAGTGTGTAAGTCTGCAAGAGGAAACTCGACAAATACCTCCTCAGAGGTTCCCGACTCTTCAGCGCTCTCGCTCCATGTATAAGGAAAATAATCAACAAACCTCTGGCGTTCTTCAAGATGGAACTGGACAAGTTCCTCATATCGGTTCCTGACAAGACGGGCTGTGGTTTATACGTTGGGCTGCATGGAACCAGCAGTAACAGCCTGGTTGATCAGGTGTTGATCCTCTAGGCTGCCTAGTTTGGGACTGCTCGTGGAGGCATTGGTCCCTGCAACGTTTTTTAGCTACTCTTCAGGTAAGTGCCAGATCAACATGGCTGTGATGGATATGTGGGCTTGAGGGCCGTCAGCAACAGCAGTGTGGTTGACCAGGCAAGCCCCAGACAAGCCTGGCTCGAGGCCGGGCTGCAGGCGTAGGAAAACTCTCGAAATACGTCAAAGGTACATCAAAAGAGTAGAAGACTGGGGTTGATAGGCGGGACTCGGAAATGTTGAGACTAAGGAAGGGAAGGGAGTGTGCGTGAGATGCGTCTTACTACTGAGAAAGGTTACCTCGGGGATAAGCATATATTCCTCCTGTAACTCCCTTTATAAGATCATAAACTTTTACTGTAGCCAGGAGGGGCTTTACCAGAGAGAAAGAGGAGAAGAGAGAAAGAGGAAAGGAGAGAGGGAGAAAGAGGAGAATCATCATAAGTCAACATATTAAAGTCCTCTCTACGAATTATACTCCAGATATTAGCACAGACCCTGGGACTTTGAAAAACAAAATGACAGCATGTCCTTACACTTCGCGACGGGGATATTGCAACTAACATGCGTTTTCAATCTCTACATAAGCAGACTGCACAGGTGGGAGATAAAGGAAGTAAATACCATACACAATTTCAAGAATAAGCATGATGAGGCCCAGGTGGCAGCAATTAATGTAATATGAAATTACGGGAAAGTGAGAAGGTGGATCTGAGAATTTTTTGAAGGATGGAGAGGCGACCCGCAAATAACAGATAGAAAAAAAGGACTCGGGAGTCAACCTCAGGGTAAGTCGCCAAAGGTGTCACCTGGGCAGAGCATGAGAGTCTAGAATATCTAAGAACCTGAACGAAGAATTCTCTTGGACGGTGATAAATTATTACATACATAAGACCCATAACAGAGTATGAAGCCGCTGTATGGTGCTCCAGTATGATCAAGCAGAAACTGGAAAATTTTATTTGAATTGTCAAGCTTTAATTTGATTAACGGTTCATTAAATACAGTCTTACTGAGACTTCTTTATTAGCTATTTTTTTGTCGCCACTGTAAATGTTGGACCGTCTGTCAGCAAGGTACCCAAAACTGTTTGTGGTTTTTACCCTGGATTTCGCATACAAGACGTATTATTTTGGGTTTCTTTCAGTTTCATTAACAGGTATTTGTTCCTTCACGCCTGGACACTATGATACATTCACTTTTATCTTAATGTTTCCCATCTGTATAACCGATATGTCTTTTCGTTCTTAAGAAATTGTGATACCTTGGTGAAGTTCAGTGATTCTTCGTCTTCGCCTACAGAGGGAGCATTATTTATTTCTAAATTGCATCTTTTCTTTTTTTCTTAATTGAATGAGTATGGAGCATACGTCTAGTGATACTGAGCTCATGTTCAATGTTTCTCATACTGTCTTCCCAGTATATATCAATGTGGTCATAATTTATCTAATCCTAGTCAATGTATTCATTGTGGAAGTTGAAATTGTTGAATTCACCGTAATGGCTTGTTTTGCTGCTCATGACCAGTGTGTATAGTATGCAGGTCTAAACTTCATTTAGGGTGTAGTGGAAGATTGCTGTATTCGACACTTGTATTCCATACTAGATCCTCATTTGTGAAAATAAGGTCAAGAGTAATTCTAGTGAGGTCAGTACCGGAGAGCAGTTTCTCGTCCCCCGCAAACAAATCTGAGTACACATAATTTCGAGGTAAACAAACATTCCCGAAATATTGTGTGAATACTCGCAGATATATTTGTTAAATTTTGTTATATCTCCTGCATATAAATTCAAACTCTGTTCAAAATTAGGGTTGCGTGTGTTGTAACCTGCCTAAAACTCTTTAATAATGGGCTTCTGAATAACTATGGTTATTCATTAGAAAATTGTGGTAGAGTTCGTGCCTCCGTTTTTATAAAACACTGCTTGGTGTAGCTTCCTTAGGACACATGTATTGGTTGTGAGGCTTCTCAATGTCTCGTTTTACTCGAATGCTGCTATGAAATTCAGTTATTGTATGTATTTAAGGAAAGCAGTTGAAATCTTTGTGCAGTCTCAGTTCTAGAATATCACTTATCCAGATCATCTAGACGTAGATCTTGGTCTCGAAGCCTTAATCATACTGACCCGCTTTATGGACCTACTCTTGAAAGTGTTCTATCCACCAAATTTTCATCTGGTGTTCTCAGTACATCATTCTGCGATTGAAACGGTACTTCCTGTTACTTATCTGTGTCTTTACCTGCCGTCATTGTTCCACTTGACTCCTATACACTGCCTGCGACTTTCACGAAGAGCCTGGTCGATCAGGCTAGCAGCCGGCAGGTCTGAAAACTGAGCCACTGGAGCGGGGAGGTGACCCCCGATATTGACTCCAGGTAGTCCCTTAAGTATTTTATATGTCACGATCGTATCCTCCTTGGTTCTCCTCTCTTCTAGCGTTGTTACAAAGAGCCTTGCGTTTGTGTGTAGCCAGGCCGTCAAATAAAGCGTGAAACTCTTACTGATTTTAATGATGCCTGTCATACGATATGTAGTTTATTTGTGGTTAAAATATACGTTTTTATAGGTTCTTGAAATATAATCTTGCCAAAAATATATATATTAATTTTCTGCACACAGGGAATTTTTGGAATTGACGCTGAGAAAACGAACTGTGTAAAAATGAAGCTGGGTTGGTGCAACAACAGAAGGCTTCCTGGTTAGTGGCGGCTCCGGGAATTAATACTGGCCGACGTCAGGGCTTTTCGTTTCCGGGCAATGCCTCGACAAGGAATTTGCTGTTTCCTCGTGCCTTAGTACCCACTCAAAGTGCTAGCTGCTTCTAATTGGATTTTTAAGCTCAGGAAATTTTCACTAGCGGCAGTTTGCTGCTTTTTACGCTACGTTTTGGAATATTTCAAGAATACATCAAGTGAATGACTTCAGAATAGTTTTAAGGATCACAGCTACTCTAGTGCGTATGTTGGACTGAATTCTGCTGGCACCGATAGCCTAACTGATCAGGTCATCTACCAAGAGGGCTGGGACCAAGCCGAAGCAGCGATGACTCCAGGAACTATTAACAAGTAGACAAGGGGTAGGTATTATTTTGGATTAGTTACCACCTATTGATGTTTCTGGTGATCACTGCTCTGGAGGCCCGGTGTTTGACGAAGTGTTTTGTACTTGCAGGTTGATGTATACACCATATCAGCTGTTTCTATGTACTCTACAGATTATCTGGGCAGACTTACGTGATTTTTAGGTTCTTAAGGAAATGGACTGCAATAGTGCTAGTATTATACTGGTAGCCCCATTTAAGGTAGGTGAACTTGAAGATTCAGAGACTGTACAGTCATTAACTTTCCAAACAAGTTCAGACACCTAAATTATTGCGATGTCTAAAGTCCCTCAGACTGTACTTCTGGAACGAAGGCGAGAATGATACGTCACACTTTATCCCTTGAAAATACTGGAAAAATGTTCCAAATGCATAATGAAATTAGTACCTGCTAGAGTAAGGGGCTCAGCAGACGGTGCAAAGTAACCCCTATGAAAAAAGGGTAAAACCAAGAGATAGCTTATAAGTATTAAGGGACAAAGACATTTCAACACCCTTCTTTCATATATAGGAGAAATTAACAGCGGACAACTGTCTTGAAGAGGGAACTTGTTAATTAAGTTACTCGAGTTAGTTTCTAATCAGCTGGATTGGAATGTCTACTAAGGACTGGGTGTTTGTAGTACCAATAACCAAACTGATTAGGCCATTAACAACAAGACCATGGGGGAGGGGGCGATCACTCCCAGAATCAACAATAGGTCATCATGTAGGTGTATGAATGGACGGAGCAATATATGATCCTCTCTCGGTCTCTTAGCATTTATTTATTTATTTATTTACTGGGACTTTTAGAAAATCAATATCAGGTGGAGCTGCTTTATTATATTATTCCAGTCTTGAGTCCAAATTTTTTAAAAATATATTATTAGTTTGTGAAATGTTCCCATTTCACATTCCTTACGTTTACCTGATGCCGTTTTCGGGGGTCATCGGTCTGATCCCAGAACATACCTGGTTGCTGCTGCTGGCCGCAGCCTGGTTGATCCAGCGTATGTCATAGCCCGTCTGATTAAGAGCTGAGTTGAGGAAGTTATCAAGTTCCCTCTTCAAGACTAGCAGAGAATTGTTGGTAATTCCCCTCATGCACGAAGAGAGGGCATTGAAAAGCCGAGGACCCCTTACACTTAACGAATTCTCTCTCGGTATATTTGTCGCGCACCTGTTTTATAGTACTTGTCACCATCTTGCATTGTGGAAAGTACCTCTTAGTTTATTACCCCTCCCCCCCAGCTTTCTTACATTTTCCGTTTGCTGTATATTATACTTTGATTGTATTTATTATATTTTGAATTCGTTCATATATTACTTAGAAGAAAGTGAATTTTGACGTTCATTTTCCACTTAGTGTGTTAAATTCCGCACAATTGAAATTCAGACCAAAATTATTAGCTATTCTAGGTTAGGTTAGGTTAAGTTATTTTAATTATAACTAACCTAGATACACATATAGTTAGTTACCATTAATCGAATTATACATTTGAGCGGGCAATGTTTGGCAGCGGGTAAGACGTCATTGTTGCTTAAATCCTTGGAAACCACACGTTTGATATTTACATCGCAAGGATGACGAGTTGTGGTGTGTTGAGCATGTAGTGAATGTGAGGAAATGGGATGACACATGCATCATTATTGGTATTATTTAAAGTGGCATGAGGGAGGGGTGGAATTAGGGTGAGGAAGGGGTAGAGTTGAAGTGAGGGAGGGGGGGAAGGGAGGTAAAGGAGTGCGCGTCTGTCGGAACTTCCAGAGGGAGAGGTATAATGATATTCTGCATAGAGACCAGACTTAAGGCTGCAGGCAAAGAACAGGCCACCACACTTTTACCTCCAACAAATTGACTTGACCTCCGGCGAACAGAAACCAGACCCTCATCTGAGTCAAGACTTTTAGACAGTTAAGGGGATCATAGCCACTGCGGTCAGGTCCCAGACTAGACCTGTTTAACGGCTCGATCAGTCACGTTGTTGGTGCTGGCCACACGTAGTCCATAGTATGCACCACAGCCAGGCTGATCAGGAAGTAAATTAAATAATTTATCAGTTCGTTCTTGAAGACAAAAAGGAATCTGTTGGGAATTCCCCTTATGTATGAAGAAAGGGTTTTGACAAAACTTTACCCTTATGAAATTTATCTCTAGTGTACTAGATACACCCCCTTTTTTATCTTGGGAATATTTTACATAGTCTGCCGAGCCTCTACTTTCGCAGTAAAGTGATTTAAGGTGAACATGCAAAATTAGGTAACTATGAATCTAGCAAGAAATCATTTAGAGCATTCTACATAATTTACTCTAGACCCACCTTAGAATATGTAGCGCCAGCATTTAACTTGCATCTGATCAAAAAATCTATAAATTAGATTTGATCCAACAAATTTCAACGAGTTTGCTACCAGAACTGATGGTGACATACTACATGGAGAGAATTAAATAACTCAAATTTAACAGCATTAGAAGAGTAAATGACCACGACATACTACACAACTCTGAAGATTCCATAGAATAGAGAGAGACGAGCTATTTAAGATGCGAGGAAAGGGAGCAATGGGATATGAAAGACAACTAACGAGTCACAAAGACGTTAGGAAGTACTTTTTAAGTCTCAGGGTGGCAAGTGTAACGAAGTAGCTTATTAAAAGGTGAACACAAAGAATGCACAGTTTCTAGAGTAGGTGTGATTGGATTCTGGAGACCAGAAATCGGTTAACTATCATAGCAAGAAGGTTCAAGGTAACGTAACTTAGTTCTCAGACACGTTTCTCTGTTGCTTTAAACAGTGATTATTTAACTGTTTTAAAGTGCACTCGGCGGGTCCAGGTTTTTTGTTAAGAGCTTCAAAACATTTTATCGCTTTACGTGATACTTCATTTGTTGGCGTAGTGGTATGTTATAATGGGTTAGTTATAATCAGTGGACAACAATCTAACCAAAGTGAACCAAACCTATGTAACAAGAGAAAGTGCTGAAAAATGTATGGGAAAAATCGGCATAGAAGTGGGGAACAAGTTGAGTGAGAGCAGTCGACTCTCAAACTGAAGGCTCAGAATTCTTGTATGAGGAAGTCTTCCTTTACATCTGCCCATTTTCTAGTCTGTCCTCTCAGTCACAAACATTTGTATGTGTAAAGTCAAATGGGTGACTGATGAAAGCTTCCTAAACAGTCCAAATCTTACTTGGCTTTTTCTGCCTTGGTCAGTGGCTACCTACTTTCTGTTCCCGCGGCAGAACCTTTTATTGTCTGTATTATATTTATATATTTTTTCCGTTGTGGTATACTATAATTGTTTATGAGAAAAGGGCAACCTAACCTAACCGAGAAATTTGCTGAAAACGTTTGTGAGAAAAGCCATGTAGATTTTTATAGGAGTTAAGAGGATGGGTTACTATTTTCATCCAGCAGTAAATAGGTAACTGTCTTAGTAGACTGTTGTGGGTCACATTTGGGGAAGGGGCGGAAACGTTACTGCTACCAACACTGTTGCTACTACTACTATTACTAATAATGATAATAAAGATAGAACATTAGCAACATTGCTATGATGCTGTGATTACAAAAACGCCATTCCACACTTATATCCAGCATCACAAGTGCTGGATATAAACTCCCCTCTCCTCTCCCTTCCCCTTCACCTCCTCCCCTCCAAAAACGCATCCTTTCCCTCGTCGTCACTTCATTAAGTCCTCCCACGTCCCAATACACGTCGGGATGTGTTTGAAGTATTAATTAAACTGATATTTTTACCTGCAATTGTGCGCCAGTAATTCTGAACTCATGTATAATCTGGATTTATTAATACTCGCAACGCTACCGGTGTTACTGCTTCATGCAGCACCCTTCAGTAGACCTGAGGAATGTGCTTGCATGTTGTCTGTGCTCACCGAGTTTGCTTTGCAGGGGTGGAGACCCAGCTCATTGCTGCAACTCCTAGATCCCTTTGATTGGCATCAATGACTTCTGGCCTCATGGGCCGTATCATATCTGCTTTTGAAACTCCGTACATCCTATGGTTCATCATTGTTTCCAGCTTCCACCTGTATCCCCTTGATCCTGGACCTCTTAATGCTAGGTTTGTTCTTATCTGCCCTATCTTTCTAAGGTTTTTGTATGTCGAAATTATGTCTCCCTTTATTCTCTCCAAGGTCTATCCACCTAAGTAAACCTGTAAAGTGTTCAGAGGGTCAACGGCCTCGCCACCCGGTCCCAGATCAGGCTTCCCATTGGATGGCCTGATCATCCAGGCTGTTGGCGCTTGCTCCACGAAGTCCAGCCACAGCTTGACTTTTCAGAAACTGAATTAAGAAACTTGTCCAGTTCTTTCTTGAAGACAAGCAATCAAGTTTAGTTCTTTCAACTTCTCGTAGTGCATCTCTTTTTCCGCTATACTACTAACCTGGTAGCACCCCTTTGGAAATTTTGATTTTTTTCACATACTTTTCTAGGTGTCTGTATCTATCTGATTGTCCCCCCCCTCCCCCCCCCCCTCTCTCTCTCTCTCTCTCTCTCTCTGATACGTACAGGTACAATAAGAGAGAATAGTGATGACATTATTCGATTCATAATAAATACAGACTGAGATCATAACTATAAAAGTTACCAGATACAGAACAGCTAACTTTGATAAGAATCACCGACATATTACACTTGTATATAAACCAACACACAATCCCTCAGCAGTTCAAAGACTACTAAGCTATTGAAAATCGAATACTGTCTTGAAAGACTTGCAATCCCAGCCCAACATCATGTTGTTTGATTTCATTTTAAGAATTATAAGTGGAAAAAATATAGATGTTATAATAGTAGAGAAATTGTTAAATATTGAGTCTTACGAAATATATAGCATAAAATATAACTCTAAAAGCTAAAACAGTGTCAGCAGCAGTAACAACTGTGGCATCTGTAGCAATAACATTTGTAGAACAACAGTCGCAGCAGCATCAACAATATCAGCTGCATATAACAACCACAGCAGCAGCAAATGTAACATTTGCGGCATCAATAACAGCCACAGCAATACCTGATGCAGCTTGCATCGTAAGAGAAACAAGAAGTATCAGCAGAATGGCGGCAGAGGCAAGCACCAACATAAATGTCCAGTATGTAGCCAAAAGTGTGGGGTGATGCTGAAGCCTCAGCAACAGTATCTGACTAAGTCTAATGGAGGGGTTGGGTAATGGGAAGGAGCATAAATGAAGGAGGGAGAGGGGCAACCTCTGTATCTCTCTCTCTCTCTCAGTTAGGGAAATAGGACAGACGAGAGGACAGAGATCTGAAAGAAAGGAAATGAAGGCTAAGTATTCCATTCTCCATATCGAACTGAGAGTTACTACTGGTTTGGGGAAGGGGGTCACTGGCCTCGCCGCCCGGCCCTGGACCAAGCCTTGTGGTTTGCTATCCTGATCAGTTAGGATATTTGTACTAGCAGCACATAGTCCAACGTAAGCACCACAGTCTGGCTGATTCGGAACTATCTGGATACTCCCTTAATAGTGAGGACAGTTAGGGGTCTGTTGGTAATTCACCTTATTTATGAATGATGTCGAAAAATTTTGATAGAGGGATGTATGGTGGGAGCTACTCAGTAGCCAGTTTGAATCCCTGCTGTTCACTCTTGTTTTTCAACCTAGTAGGCAGATTTATATTTGAATGTACTCATCTAGTTTTATTTTCGAGGGTTAATTTATAGTTCATCTCCCTCTTAACTATCTACCAGCTTATTGTGTACGTGTGTCGCCACCACTACCTTATCTAGCTTCTAGTTCATTCCGCTTACTACCCTGAGTCTGGAAAAAACTATTTCGAAACATTCTTATGGCTCATCTGCGTCTTTACCTGCTATCACTGTTCACTGATTCACTTTTTTTCGTGTCTCAGTTTGTTCCTGTCCACATACCACTGAGTATTTTTACATGCCATCATGTTCCCCCTCCTCGTAGTTCATTTTCTCTTAGTTCCAGTATGAGCCTCGTTGCGAACCTTTGGATATTTTCAGTTCTGTTATATGCTTGATCAGATGCGAAGATGGGCAACTGCATTTGTGTCTGTCTGAAGTGATTTTTTAAGGTCCCCTAAAGCAGTTATTGAGCTAACCTTGCGGAAGGTATTTACACATAATTCACTATTCTCATATTAATGTTTTAAACAGGAATGAGTTACAGTAGCCACGTTTCTCATCAGATTTGCAGCTTCGGTTCATTTTGATGATTTCCAGTTGTACGTGTCCGTTTGTACATCTATCCAAGTTAACCAAGTGCAGCAGCTTTGGCGAGTCCCCCCATCCCTTCTCTCACATTCAGCAGAAGCAATAGCAGCAGCAGGTCTCGCCATCTACATCAATATGTACAGAAGGACAACAGGTAGCAAGGGTTGGTCTAACCTACTATCTCAGTCTGAGATACAGCAGGAGAAGCAGCAGAAAGGAGAGATTTAACATTGCTAAAACAGGATGAAGAACAACAGAGGCTTAAGTAGCAAGAGCGAGCAGCAGAAGCCTGAGTAACAGGAAGGCGAGCAGCAGAAGCCTGAGTAGGAGGAGGAAGAGCAGCATTATGAACAGTAGGCAAAACTGAAATAAAATCTGTAGTGGCAACAGCCGCAGCAAAAGCAGCGACAGCATTAACAGCAAGGGTTAGTACTATATGGAGAGGGAGGGAGAGTGTGATGCATGCTAATATATACACCGAATATATCTAAGGGCCTGATCCCAGTACTTCATCACAGCAACGTACCGGGGTGAGAGATATGGAAGGAAATGTGAAACAGATTTACTGAAAGGCAGGAGCAAGCGCGCCATGGGTACAATAAGAGAACACTATCAACGTCCGTGGGCCTTGACTATTCAACATTCTAACAGAAGGTTTCAGAAATGCAACTAGGACAAGGGTAAAAGTAATCAAGAGGAAACTATCAATATCCCCGCCAAGTGCCGAACCAACAAGGTTGTGATTATGTGCACCAGACAGCCCTGGTCCATGGCCAGGCTGTGGGAGTAAGAAAACGTTTGAAACCAGTCACAGGTAGCAGCATTAGTAGCAACAACAACAATAGCAGCACCAAGTCTGCCTAGCAGCTTTGACACCAGCAGGAATTGTTGTCTTTATTAGCGCATTCACGGTGGAATTTGATGAAAGAAAAGAATTTCCCCCTGAAAAAATCTTTTTTCCATTTTTTAGAATGACATGGGGCTGGAGACCAAAGGGACCGAAGGATAAGCAAGTGAGAGGTACGAGAATGGGAAGATGTTAAAAGTTTAAAGAACGCTTGCACTAAAAGATCAGTCAGCGCTCTAAGCACTTAATTATTGCAAGCACTCTTATTTCCATTAAATAAAATTCATTTACGTGAACGCGCGCACAAAATAATTATGTATCCCCAAAGGGTTGACAATTTTTTTCTTTCAAGGTTTTCACAAACTGAGAATGTCTAATCCGACCAGCTTCAAATTTTCAACACCAGTTTACTGTAACTAGGGGTAAAAAACAAGTTAATGCAACTACTGGCATACAAAATAAATCCCATTCATTACTTGTGAATTAATGATGTGTGGTTGAAGATGGCATGACAGAAGGCAGGACCTCCACTAACATTTGTGTGATATATTGATGTATAAGCAAAGATGTCAGCATGAGATACACTGAACAGGCAATTTCAGCAGCAGCCCATAGCATGTTGTAACATGTTCAGAGTGCCCAAACCCACAAAATTACCGAGGTAGCTTCGTGCGTTAGCACGAATTTGTGCGGTGTTAGCCCAAATGTAAACTCTGACCACTCTGGAGGCGAGATGTGTAACAAGAGTTTCAAATTACATCATGTGTTCCCTTTGGTTTAAGCATGCACAAATAGTGGAATGTTTTTGTGTTAATTTTTGTGGCAGTGTACGAGTTTCTAGTACTGCTGTCTATCAGCACTGTATGTGCTGCACTTGTATTCCGGCCTCATAGCAGGGCAGTTACAGCCTGTAGTATATTTAGCGACGGTTACTTGGATCATCGCCCTCGAGGCCCGGTCTCAGACCAGGCTTCCTTTGTTTAATATCTGGTCAGTTGGGTAATGCAGACGGCAGTGAAGACAGCGAAATTGCAAATTCGCCTCTCACTCTTTTATAACTTGTTTAATGTATAGAACTTTTGAGAGAATAAAGACGATAGGCCGAGTAAGTTAGATTCTCACTCCCACCTGGAGTGAGAATTACGGGCAAGTCTCCAGACACATGCTTCCTGTTTACCTAGCAGAAAATAGGTGCCTGGGCGTTAGTAGACTGTTGTGGGTAACATACTGGGGGTGATAATATACGTACTTCAGATGTATAGGATAACAGCTCTTGTAAATTAACGGTGAATTTTTTTTGTAAGTGCTGAAGCAGTTGCCTTAGCAGCGAGAGGGGGTGTTAGCAGGTATGGCAACTACTGGCGCAGGGAGCAAGAGGAATGGGAAAGATAACGGAGCTGGAGAGACGAGGAAGCTTCTAAGGAGTGTTAGGCTATTATGAGTACTTTAAGGTCATGGAGGGGAAATAAAGGAGCGGTTAAGGGAAGAGGGTGAGATGTGAAGGTGGGCAGGATGAGGAAGTATAGTGGTGTTTATGCAGTTAGTAACCCGTATACATAACGGTCATTTTTGGAGGAAGAGCAACAGTACCACTATCAGCAGTAGCAGCTGCTGCTGCTGCTGCTGCTGGTTCCAGCTAGAATAGAATGAGAAGCACAAGAAAAAAATAATAAGGACCATTTAAATAGATTCTTCACATAGGGTTTGCCACAAATTTCTAAGTTAGGCTAGATTAAAAAGTAACAAATTATAACATACAAAAACGTAAAAAGTATAAACATTAAGATAAAGACAATAAAAGCAAGCTTGCGGCGCGAGCAAAAAACTGGGGGCGACTGCGGCCGCTCTGACAAATCAAGAGATATATTACAATAACTGCATACAATAAGATGAGGAATCCAGCCCATCAGTGACGTAACTTCTACTGTTGCACCTCATCTGACTCCAGTATACGAGTCCATCTTCCTGCCTATTAAAATTCATCAAGATTAAGGTGCTTAGCACCATCTTCCAGGTTGAGGGACTGATTGCCTCTTCTTCCAATATCTTGTGTATAGTTATAAGACTGAGGGACTGATTACCTCGTCTTTTATTGTCCTTAGTTTCAACATGTTTAATTAACCTCCGTACTGAACTGATAAAATCATTAGTTGGCAAGTCTTCAAATAAAGACAGTTGTTGCACGTGTCTAATTCCTCATATTAGTCATAATTCAATAGTTTAAGGCTCCTTCAACAGTCACCCACTTTACTGTTTCACCCATTACTAACAGTAACGCATGATGTCCATGGTCAAGTGGTTACTGAAATATGGTGCACCCTCTCCGTAGAGTTCCCGATGATGACATTGTTACTAAAATATGGTAAACGATTTCCGTAGATTTCAAGACCGAGTATAAAGGAAATGACAGAGCATCTTCCTCATCCTACCTTCCTGAAATGGCGTAACGCTGAAGAGAACTATTAAGTATGTGGGATGACAGAGAAGCACTGGGACAAGCAGGGTCTCTGAGAAGGGAAGAGGGGAGGGAGGTCTGCCGGTTCATTGGTCCGGAGCCTGGACCTTAATGATGAAGATTTTGCGGCAGAAAGGCAACATTTACCATTAATATATAAAGCAAATTTTGGAAAACCGGAACTGAAACCTTTAGAAATATTAAATTTATTAACTTATTACAAACTTTGCGAGATATTTCAAAATGTTTGTGTTATTTTGAGAATACTGTTGACAATTCCAGCTACAGTGACGTCTGGAGAAACATCCTTTAGCAAGCTCAAACATACCAAAAACGTTTTAAGGTCTACTATGTCTCAAACCCGACTTGTTGATTTAGCAGGACTGAGTATTCAATCAGACATTGCCAGAGAAACTGATTTTGATAGTGTTATTAGAAATTTTGCAGACAAAAAAGCATCCCCCTCTGGGAGGCCTCAGCCTGCCCCCAGGAGCCCTAAAAAATGTCTTATTCCGTCTTGCAATATTTCTTTTGGAGGCCCTGGGGTGAAGCTGAAGGAGAGTCTAGACAGGAATGAAAGAGTGACTAGAACAGTGACTAACGGAGTCCTACCCGAAGACATGAAATATAAAAAAAAGCGAAAGGAGGAAGCTCTAGAATATAATGTGTAGGAATAAAATGATAATTCAGCACTCTATTCAATAAAAATGTCATTACTATCAAATAAATATCCGAGAAAAATCCTAAAATAAGACTTGCTATTATAAGATTAAAATTCCTGCATCGGTTAAGAAAAACTGACCTACATTAAAGAATCCCCCAGAAAGCCACCGTCAGACACCTCTGATTATAAGTTCCATGTCGCAGTTTACCAAAGGCTGACAGGTACGCTGAAAATGTAATCCACAGTCAGCAGCACGTCACAGAGTATACAGAGGAGTAGAAAGCAAGCCTGCCCTACCTTCACAAGACATAACAGAGATAAGGCGTTTTGTCGATCTCTGTATAAACTAAATAAAGAGGAGAAAGGAGATCTGAGATGGAATACAACTCAGTCTGGTTGACCAGGCGGTCATCAGATAAACCATGGTCGGACTCCTGGAATATGAAACCTCTCCACAACCACTGAAGTTATAATAAAAAAGTAAGGGGAAGGAAAATGTGAGACTAACAAATTTCTGAACAGCTGTCCTGAACCTAAATAATGAAGCGTTGAATAAGTACATGAGCACGAACGCACGCATGCACGTAAATGAAGCCCATCAGTGTGTACAGCATCAACGTGCAGGCCATACTTGATGGAGCACATGCAAAAATTAGTTTAGTCGTGAGACTAGTCTTGGAACAAGAGAGGAATGAACTACAAGAAGAGAGTAGAGAAGAAAAACCTAGCGACCCTGCAGGAACGGACAGGAGAGTTTGGGAACGTCTATCTAGTAAGAACTTCACGGTTCGGTCCCGGATCACGTCTCCCGGTGGATGGCCTGATCAATTCGTTTGCTGGTGCTAGCCGCACGAATTCCAACATATAGACCACAGCCAGGCTGATCATGGATTGACTTGAGGATATGATATGGATGACATGATCACGACGTATAAAATTCTAAAAGTAATTGATTGGGTAGAAAGGGATAGACTTGAGTGTAAGGAACTAGGGAAAACTGTTGAAAACTAAAGACTGAGGACACACACATGAATTTTTTTTTTAAATCTCAGTGTGGTAGAGAAATGAAATGAGGTGGTGGCGCGAAACTCCACAGTTTTAAGAACACAGTGCACGCACACATTAGGTTGATGCACATGAACCACTCAGATAGGTACTATCGTCCTGCCATACGCATGTGAAATGGAAACCTGTTAAAAGTTTCCCACACTGAAAGGACTGTTAATCTTTTGTTACTGTCTCGTGAACATGTAAGATGACAGGTAAACCTTAAAAAAAAAAAATAAAATAAAATTACATGCATTCAGCATAGACTCGGCAACCACCAACTCGTAAATGTCGGTCAAGGTAGATTAAGTGGAGCATTCATTGTCCCGCTGGCACAACTAGATGAGTGCACACGACGGTAACACAAATAGCATTTTCTCCAGCTGAGGTAAATCACGTGTGATGTTAACTACCTGACACTTCATTGTAACTCCAGCGATGCTGAGATGTAAGAGCATAGCACCACGACTTCCGAGGCCAGTCCCTTACACTGGCTTGGATTTATAGGGAAGGAGGATTGATCAGGCTTGGTATTGTATGGATGAATTTATGAAGGCATGACTTGATATGGCTTTATTTATCAGGATGGACTTTGCATGGGATGATTATTTTTGAGTTTAGCAGACTTCTTTAGAAAAATACTTGGCTGCTATATTTCTAAGTCGAAAATGCTAGAATTATTTTTAGCTTTGATTATGATAAATGCTTTCAGTGGTATCCTTCCAGGAAAGCAAAATCTACGGTTAGTTATGTTTAAATTCTATCAAATGTACGTGGGTTATTAAAGCTGCAGTTCATCTATGTACTAATAAGAATACTGTAACCCCTAAAGCAACAATTAAGCTGGGTTTATATACTCTGAGATATACGCACATCTGTTTGATAAAAAAACAATCAGAAAATGACCCAAAGATAAAAAGACCAATTAATTTAACATAATTTGCCTATCTCATTTTCTGAATCCTCTCCCGAGTCACACAATTTCGTGCGCGTAGCAAACTCCGTTTTATTAATGGTCTGTGAAAACTAATTTAATCTTGAGAGTTAACAGAGTAATCTGTAAGCAGCAGGAGTCCTGGCCACAATTCACACAAGAGTCTAACTCGACGAGTGAAACTTGTCCCATCACTCCTTGTTGATGTCCGGCCGGCCTCAGGAAACCAAACTTTGTCCAGTTGGGGGTGGGACGAAAAGTATACA
>NC_091296.1:16858302-16879467 GCF_038502225.1 Cherax quadricarinatus
CCGGGATTGATGGGATAAAGATAGAAATGTTAAAAGCAGGTGGGGATATAGTTTTGGAGTGGTTGGTGCAATTATTTAATAAATGTATGGAAGAAGGTAAGGTACCTAGGGATTGGCAGAGAGCATGCATAGTTCCTTTGTATAAAGGCAAAGGGGATAAAAGAGAGTGCAAAAATTATAGGGGGATAAGTCTGTTGAGTGTACCTGGTAAAGTGTATGGTAGAGTTATAATTGAAAGAATTAAGAGTAAGACGGAGAATAGGATAGCAGATGAACAAGGAGGCTTTAGGAAAGGTAGGGGGTGTGTGGACCAGGTGTTTACAGTGAAACATATAAGTGAACAGTATTTAGATAAGGCTAAAGAGGTCTTTGTGGCATTTATGGATTTGGAAAAGGCGTATGACAGGGTGGATAGGGGGGCAATGTGGCAGATGTTGCAAGTGTATGGTGTAGGAGGTAGGTTACTGAAAGCAGTGAAGAGTTTTTACGAGGATAGTGAGGCTCAAGTTAGAGTATGTAGGAAAGAGGGAAATTTTTTCCCAGTAAAAGTAGGCCTTAGACAAGGATGTGTGATGTCACCGTGGTTGTTTAATATATTTATAGATGGGGTTGTAAGAGAAGTAAATGCGAGGGTCTTGGCAAGAGGCGTGGAGTTAAAAGATAAAGAATCACACACAAAGTGGGAGTTGTCACAGCTGCTCTTTGCTGATGACACTGTGCTCTTGGGAGATTCTGAAGAGAAGTTGCAGAGATTGGTGGATGAATTTGGTAGGGTGTGCAAAAGAAGAAAATTAAAGGTGAATACAGGAAAGAGTAAGGTTATGAGGATAACAAAAAGATTAGGTGATGAAAGATTGAATATCAGATTGGAGGGAGAGAGTATGGAGGAGGTGAACGTATTCAGATATTTGGGAGTGGACGTGTCAGCAGATGGGTCTATGAAAGATGAGGTGAATCATAGAATTGATGAGGGAAAAAGAGTGAGTGGTGCACTTAGGAGTCTGTGGAGACAAAGAACTTTGTCCTTGGAGGCAAAGAGGGGAATGTATGAGAGTATAGTTTTACCAACGCTCTTATATGGGTGTGAAGCGTGGGTGATGAATGTTGCAGCGAGGAGAAGGCTGGAGGCAGTGGAGATGTCATGTCTGAGGGCAATGTGTGGTGTGAATATAATGCAGAGAATTCGTAGTTTGGAAGTTAGGAGGAGGTGCGGGATTACCAAAACTGTTGTCCAGAGGGCTGAGGAAGGGTTGTTGAGGTGGTTCGGACATGTAGAGAGAATGGAGCGAAACAGAATGACTTCAAGAGTGTATCAGTCTGTAGTGGAAGGAAGGCGGGGTAGGGGTCGGCCTAGGAAGGGTTGGACGGAGGGGGTAAAGGAGGTTTTGTGTGCGAGGGGCTTGGACTTCCAGCAGGCATGCGTGAGCGTGTTTGATAGGAGTGAATGGAGACAAATGGTTTTTAATACTTGACGTGCTGTTGGAGTGTGAGCAAAGTAACATTTATGAAGGGATTCAGGGAAACCGGCAGGCCGGACTTGAGTCCTGGAGATGGGAAGTACAGTGCCTGCACTCTGAAGGAGGGGTGTTAATGTTGCAGTTTAAAAACTGTAGTGTAAAGCACCCTTCTGGCAAGACAGTGATGGAGTGAATGATGGTGAAAGTTTTTCTTTTTCGGGCCACCCTGCCTTGGTGGGAATCGGCCGGTGTGATAATAAAAATAAAAAAATATATATATAATATATATATATATATATATAATATATATATATATATATATATATATTATATATATATATATATGTATATATATATATATATATATATATATATATATATATATATATATAATATTTGTAGAGGGTTCTTAAACTGTATCGAGTGGCCTGATTCTTTTTTTTACCCTGTCAGTGGTCAGTCGTCACGTGAGGTCACAGACCCTGAGCTGCTTTGGGGATTAGCGTGGACGGTTACAAAGCATGGCTTGCTTCTGCAGTGTTTTAAAATCTGAGGTTGGAGAGTTGAAGGAGGAGGTCTTGCTTCTCCAGGAGGAGATTAGGAGGCTGAAGGTCCACCTCAATGGGCCTGGGAGAGAGTGTGAGGTGGTTGGAGATGTGGGGAATGAGGCTTCTAGCAGTGAGGTGCAGTCTGTCTCTCACTGTGAGGAGGCTGTAGGTGGGGAGGTAGCAACGGCTACCAGCAGAGAGGTGCAGTCCAGCACCTGCTACAAGTGGCGAGTTGTTCACAGTAATGGGAGGCGCATCAGAGTAAGGAAAGTTAAGAGTGAAGATCTGAAGGTAGGAAATCGCTTCTCTGTTCTCCAGGATGAATGTACTTCAGTGGCCAGTGAAGGTAAGGGTACTACTGCCCCTGCTAATGAAGGTAAGCGCATTCTTGTGGTTGGTGACTCTCAGGTAAGATATGTTGACCGTGCTTTTTGTAATAGGAATAAGAAGATGAGAGATAGAGTGTGCTTCCCTGGAGCTGGTGTTGGGGACATTGTCAACAGGCTGGATAATATCATGTCAGGTAATGGGAACAAGCCCATTATCTGTCTCAGTGCTGGTGGAAATGATATTGGGAAGGGTAGGAGAGAAGAGCTGCTAGATAAGTACAGGTCAGCTATAGATTTCATTAAGTCTAAGGGAGGGATCCCAATCATATGTAGCATCTTGCCCAGAAGGGGAGTAGGAAATGAATGGTTGTCTAGGGCAATTGGTGTAAATTGCTGGCTAGACAGATACTGCAAGGAACTTGCAATCCCATTCATTGACAACTGGAACAACTTTTATGGCAAACATGATATGTATGCAAGGGATGGGGTACATCTCTCTGGGGCAGGGGTGGTAGCACTTGCAGACTCGATTGAGAAGGCCATTGGTGAAATGCCTATGATTTTAAACTGATGGAAGATAGAGGTATGGGTGTGTGTGGGAAACAAGCAGGTTGCAACACTAGGGTTGGAAACAGTAAATGTATAAAAGGCATTCAGCATGAAGTTATAAATAAAGACAATAGAACAGGTCAGCAAACAAAGGGGGACAGCAGAGGGCAGCAAGGGACTAGCTCCCTTAAGGTTTACTATACTAATAGCAGGAGTGTTAGAAATAAGATAGATGAGCTAAGATTAATTGCAAGTGCAGGAAACATAGATATTATTGCTATAACAGAGACCTGGCTCAATCTGAAAGATAGAGAGATGCCCTCTGAATGTCACATACAAGGCTATAAATTATTCCACACTGACAGGGTCAACAGGAAAGGTGGTGGAGTAGCGATGTATGTCAGAGACAATTTAAATTGTTGTGTTAGACAAGATATTAAATTAGAAGCGTCAGCCACTGAATCTGTTTGGTTACAGCTTCTCGAGGGCCGAGAAAAACTAATTTTGGGTGTGATTTACAGGGCCCCAAATCTTGATAGGGAGTGCAGTAAACTTCTATGGGACGAAATTCGTAAGGCATCTACATACGAAAATGTTGTGCTAATGGGAGATTTCAACTATAGACAGATTGACTGGAGCAATTTGACAGGAAATTTAGAGTCGGGTGACTTTCTTGATACGATCCAGGATTGCTTTTTAAAACAGTTTGTGACAGAGCCAACTAGGGGAAATAACCTCCTTGACTTGGTTCTTGCCAGTAGGGAAACACTAATTAATAATCTTGAGGTTAATGATGAGCTTGGGGAGAGTGATCACAAATCACTCAGTTTTAACATATCATGGAATTCCCCTAATAATGGCAATCTAGTCTCCGTCCCTGACTTTCGCTTGGCTGATTTCATAGGACTGAAAAATTACTTAGGTGGGCTGAACTGGAATGACCTGACTAAGGGTCAGGTAGGTGGTGATGGTTGCCGATATGATGCTTTCCAGGGCATAGTTCTAGCTGCTCAGTCAAATTATGTTCCAAATAGGGAAATCAGATCAAACAAAAATGATCCTAAATGGATGAACAATAGATTAAAATATCTGATTGGTCAAAAGAGAGGCATATATAGGCAAATCAAAAGAGGAGAGGGGCAATTAAGAAATCGATATATTCAGTTAAAGAGAGAAATAAAAAAGGGAATTAGAAAAGCAAAAAGAGATTATGAGGTTAAAGTTGCAAGAGAATCGAAGACTAACCCAAAAGGATTCTTTCAGGTATACAGAAGTAAGATCAGGGACAAGATAGGCCCACTCAAAAGTTCCTCGGGTCAGCTCACTGACAGTGATAAGGAAATGTGTAGAATTTTTAACACATACTTCCTCTCAGTTTTTACACAGGAGGATACCAGCGATATTCCAGTAATGATAAATTATGTAGAACAGGACGATAATAAACTGTGCACTATTAGGGTCACAAGTGACATGGTCCTTAGGCAAATAGATAAATTAAAACCTAACAAATCCCCAGGCCCTGATGAACTGTATGCAAGGGTTCTAAAGGAATGTAAAGAGGAGCTTAGCACACCTTTGGCTAATCTTTTCAACATATCACTACAAACTGGCATGGTGCCAGATAAGTGGAAAATGGCAAATGTGATACCTATTTTCAAAACAGGTGACAGGTCCTTAGCTTCGAACTATAGACCAATAAGCCTAACCTCCATAGTGGGAAAATTTATGGAATCAATAATTGCCGAGGCAGTTCGTAGCCACCTTGAAAAGCATAAATTAATCAACGAATCTCAGCATGGTTTTACAAAGGGGCGTTCCTGCCTTACGAATTTATTAACTTTTTTCACTAAGGTATTTGAGGAGGTAGATCATGGTAATGAATATGATATTGTGTATATGGACTTCAGTAAGGCTTTTGACAGGGTCCCACATCAGAGACTATTGAGGAAAATTAAAGCACATGGAATAGGAGGAGAAATTTTTTCCTGGATAGAGGCATGGTTGACAAATAGGCAGCAGAGAGTTTGCATAAATGGGGAGAAATCAGAGTGGGGAAGCGTCACGAGCGGTGTTCCACAGGGGTCAGTGTTGGGCCCCCTGCTGTTCACTATCTACATAAACGACATAGATGAGGGCATAAAGAGCGACATCGGCAAGTTTGCCGATGACACCAAAATAGGCCGTCGAATTCATTCTGACGAGGACATTCGAGCACTCCAGGAAGATTTGAATAGACTGATGCAGTGGTCGGAGAAGTGGCAGATGCAGTTTAATATAGACAAATGCAAAGTTCTAAATGTTGGACAGGACAATAACCATGCCACATATAAACTAAATAATGTAGATCTTAATATTACGGATTGCGAAAAAGATTTAGGAGTTCTGGTTAGCAGTAATCTGAAACCAAGACAACAGTGCATAAGTGTTCGCAATAAAGCTAATAGAATCCTTGGCTTCATAACAAGAAGCATAAAAAATAGGAGTCCTCAGGTTGTTCTTCAACTCTATACATCCTTGGTTAGGCCTCATTTAGATTATGCTGCACAGTTTTGGTCACCGTATTACAGAATGGATATAAATTCTCTGGAAAATGTACAAAGGAGGATGACAAAGATGATCCCATGTATCAGAAACCTTCCCTATGAGGATAGACTAAGGGCCCTGAAACTGCACTCTCTAGAAAGACGTAGAATTAGGGGGGATATGATTGAGGTGTATAAGTGGAAGACAGGAATAAATAAAGGGGATGTAAATAGTGTGCTGAAAATATCTAGCCTAGACAGGACTCGCAGCAATGGTTTTAAGTTGGAAAAATTCAGATTCAGGAAGGATATAGGAAAGTACTGGTTTGGTAATAGAGTTGTGGATGAGTGGAACAAACTCCCAAGTACCGTTATAGAGGCCAGAACGTTGTGTAGCTTTAAAAATAGGTTGGATAAATACATGAGTAGATGTGGGTGGGTGTGAGTTAGACCTGATAGCTTGTGCTAACAGGTCGGTTGCCGTGTTCCTCCCTTAAGTCAATGTCAAAGTCAATGTGACCTGACCTGTCTAGGTTGGGTGCTTTGGCTTAAGCCGGTAGGAGACTTGGACCTGCCTCGCATGGGCCAGTAGGCCTTCTGCAGTGTTCCTTCTTTCTTATGTTCTTATTTCAAACTGTGTATAGTGTATACCTTTCAGAAATTTTCAAAAACCGAGAAAGCTTTCTTTTACAAGTTCTGGATCAACCTGATTGTGATGACTATGTGGGCCTGCTGGCCATTAGCACAAACAGCTTCGTTGACCATCGGCCATCAGGAGTGACTGGGCTCGGGTAGGTTGGCGGGGCAAGACCCCTCGAAACTGGTCACGGGTAAAACAATCTCTCCTCATAAGTGTAAAGGGACCTAGACTTTTGCACACCATAAATACAAGGGGGAAATTGCCAACAGATCTCAGGCTGTCTTTAAGAGAGAACTTGATATGTTCCTCACGCCAGTTATTGATTAGCCTGGCTGTAGTGCATACGTTGGACTGCCTACGGCCTTTACCAAAATCCTGATTAGGGAAACCTGGTGGAAATAAATGGTATAAAATACTGACACAATGGAAAAATAAATAAGCAGTATAGTGTGATTATTGACAACGTTTCGCCCACACAGTGGGCTCTCTCAAGTCAAACAGATCTGCTTGTGACTTGATAAAGCCCAATGTGTGGGCGAAACGTTGTCAATAAATGATCACATTATACTGCTTATGTATTTATTTTTCTAGGGAAACCTGGTATCGGATCGGGCCGCCGGGGCCAGTGATCCTTGGAGCCATCTACAGGTAATTAATTCTAATTCTCTGCCACTGAAACTAAAAACTGCATTTTTAGTTTCGCGTTTGTTTTCCCTTGTCCCTGGCCCTTGTATATTGGTCTGTTCCTATATGCCTTACACGTTGTCTTTTAAGCTGTGTGTGAGAGAGAGAGAGAACTAAAGAGAGGAGAGAGAGAGAGAGAGAGAGAGAGAGAGAACTAAAGAGAGGAGAGAGAGAGAGAACTAAAGAGAGGAGAGAGAGAGAGAGAAACAAACAAACCACCGCCACAAAGAGTCACATTCAGTATCATATTCAGGCGACATACTCTGAGGTGTTGTTGCTGACCCTTGCGTGTGAAAAATACAGTTGGGCGGTGGTGTAGACAGGGCGGCTGGTGCAACATGTAGTCCCAGGAGGCTCACAACAAGCACACTACCACTATCCTCAACTACCTTACACTCGACGTTGGGAGGTTCACAACAAGCACACTACCACTATCCTCAACTACCTTACACTCGACGTTGGGAGGTTCACAACAAGCACACTACCACTATTCTCAACTACCTTACACTCGACGTTGGGAGGCTCACAACAAGCACACTACCACTATTCTCAACTACCTTACACTCGACGTTGGGAGGCTCACAACAAGCACACTACCACTATCCTCAACTACCTTACACTCGACGTTGGGAGGTTCACAACAAGCACACTACCACTATTCTCAACTACCTTACACTCGACGTTGGGAGGCTCACAACAAGCACACTACCACTATTCTCAACTACCTTACACTCGACGTTGGGAGGCTCACAACAAGCACACTACCACTATCCTCAACTACCTTACACTCGACGTTGGGAGATCCACAACAAGCACACTACCACTATCCTCAACTACCTTACACTCGACGTTGGGAGGCTCACAACAAGCACACTACCACTATCCTCAACTACCTTACACTCGACGTTGGGAGGCTCACAACAAGCACACTACCACTATCCTCAACTACCTTACACTCGACGTTGGGAGGCTTACAACAAGCACACTACCACTATTCTCAACTACCTTACACTCGACGTTGGGAGGTTCACAACAAGCACACTACCACTATTCTCAACTACCTTACACTTGACGTTGGGAGGTTCACAACAAGCACACTACCATTATCCTCAACTACCTTACACTCGACGTTAGGAGGCTCACAACAAGCACACTACCACTATCCTCAACTACCTTACACTCGACGTTGGGAGGTTCACAACAAGCACACTACCACTATCCTCAACTACCTTACACTCGACGTTGGGAGGTTCACAACAAGCACACTACCACTATCCTCAACTACCTTACACTTGACGTTGGGAGGTTCACAACAAGCACACTACCATTATCCTCAACTACCTTACACTCGACGTTAGGAGGCTCACAACAAGCACACTACCACTATCCTCAACTACCTTACACTCGACGTTGGGAGGTTCACAACAAGCACACTACCACTATCCTCAACTACCTTACACTCGACGTTGGGAGGTTCACAACAAGCACACTACCACTATCCTCAACTACCTTACACTCGACGTTGGGAGGTTCACAACAAGCACACTACCACTATCCTCAACTACCTTACACTTGACGTTGGGAGGTTCACAACAAGCACACTACCATTATCCTCAACTACCTTACACTCGACGTTAGGAGGCTCACAACAAGCACACTACCACTATCCTTAACTACCTTACACTCGACGTTGGGAGGTTCACAACAAGCACACTACCACTATCCTCAACTACCTTACACTCGACGTTGGGAGGTTCACAACAAGCACACTACCACTATCCTCAACTACCTTACACTCGACGTTGGGAGGTTCACAACAAGCACACTACCACTATCCTCAACTACCTTACACTCGACGTTGGGAGGTTCACAACAAGCACACTACCATTATCCTCAACTACCTTACACTCGACGTTAGGAGGCTCACAACAAGCACACTACCACTATCCTCAACTACCTTACACTCGACGTTGGGAGGTTCACAACAAGCACACTACCACTATCCTCAACTACCTTACACTCGACGTTGGGAGGTTCACAACAAGCACACTACCACTAGAACTACCCTCAGCTGTCTTACAACCGACGTTGGGAGGCTCACAACAGATGTACTACCACTAGCACTACTCACTTATTCCTGTAATATTTTCTCTCCAATTCAAGCAACTGGCAGATGGTGCTCAGACCCATAAACAGATAGATGGAATGTCATGGTAATAAATACCAGGAGTGTCAGTGGTTCGTGGTTAGTAGATACCTTGAGGTACCTAAGTGAAAAGGGGACACATTACGTACTAATGTTTAAGTTTGTTTTATTCTCAGTAGCGAGAAGTGGGTATTAAGAGCCTTAGTTGTCAGATAATTTTATAAAAAGTTTATAAAATGTTTTTGGTTTGGTGGGCCATTGAGACAAGTTTATTTTTCAAGCTTCGGAGCTGACAGAATGGCAAAGTCTGAGACTGGGTCGTGGGGGCGATGATCCCGGAACATTTAAGAAATATGAAGTGGAGTTTTGTGCATTGATAGTCCCGAGTGGCATTGTCTGAGAGAGGTCCTTCCCGCGGGCATCTCTAAAACTATGGCACTCTGTAAACAGCCTGATCTTTCCGGCCGAAAGAACCACTATGCTATATCTTGGCTCAAGAGCCACAATCCATTCCAGCCTTCTCATTTCAAGCTGTATTACGAGTTTAGACAATTATAGGTTAGATATGGAAATTCTGAGTGTTGTGGAGGGCGCTCGTCTGGTCGTATTACTGGACGGCACTACCAAGCTTCACTGTGTTGTGGTGGTTGTTCCTCCGGTCGTACTACAGGACACTACCAAGTTACACTGTTATGGTGGGTGCTCGTCTGGTCGTATTACAGGACATTACTAAGTTACACTATTATGGTAGGTGGTCGTCTGGTCGTTCTACAGGGCGACACTATGAAACTACACTGTTGTGGCGGCCCACGCTGTATAAAGTGTAAACATTTTAATTGCTTGTCTTAATGGATTATGAACCAGTAAATGGACGCCTGACCTCCGCTCATCGTTTTTCATTCGAACAAACTGATGAATGTTTTACTCACGTCATGTATGTGAGAGGTGTGATGAATGATCAGTAGACACACACATACACAGAACACAATGTATCTCACATATTTTAGACCACTGTTTCCTCTTGTATCCAGACTAGTGTAGCCCCATGCACTTCAGAATACTCTCACGGACGCAGACCATTGTATCTTCAGGTATACAGACCAGTGTGTATTATGTATCCAGACCAGCCTATCCCCAAGTGTTCAGGCCACTGTATCAAATGTATACACGACCGTATATCCTATGTATACAGACATACCACCACGTGTGCCCCATTCTCCACCACGTAGATTCACACCAGTTCCTAGCAAATGCTGAATATCATTAAGCTATGTGTCTTCTTCCCATCCACAGGAGGTGCGGGAGCTGCTATCTGGGTATCTGGTACACAGCATCCAGCTTCAGCTGTCAAATGGATCAGCGCGGGTGTTACTGGCTGAGCCTGAGGTGCTGGAGACGTGGGCCAGGTCAACTCACCACACACTCAGAGGTCACAAGGTCACCATCTCGCCCTCCAACACAGAGGGTCTTCTGTGTGTAGCCAGGCTCCCAGCAGACTGTACGGAAGATGAGTTCGCGGGGCTGGTGGGTTCCCTCGGCGAAGTCTCGTACTGCTTCCTCATGCGTTCTGAGAAAACAGGTGAGAGAGAACGAAGTCGTAATCCAGTGGATGGAACAATTCAGAACTAATCCACTGATTAAAATCTAAGCGTTTAGGGTCTTCTTAAAGTAATATAAAGTCTAGTGACTTTTGACAACGAAGGCAGACCGAAACGTTGTCTAGTTTCTCCTTTCAAGTTACTTGGTTGTGAAAAATGGATAAATGTGTGAAGAATGAATAATTGCCTTCCAAGGAAATTTGAAGTTATTATATGTCAACGCACATGAAATATGTTCTCACAAAATACGTTTAATGGTACACTCCTATCTTTTCTCCAGTCCTGTTCGTTTACCCCCCCTCCCCTGTATCCACCCCGCATTCGGTCCCCTCCCCTCCTCAGTTACCCCTCCACCTTCAGTCACTCCCACTTTCAGTCCGTCCCCAACCCAGTATACGTACTATCTAAGAGTTCCCGTCGTGCTATCTGTAGCGGCGGCGTAAGAGCCATTAGGCTGGTGCAGCGCCGCTATACTATCAGCTGCGTCACCCCTTCATTAATTGTGCTGGTGCTGGCGGCGTCCGCGACAAGTTTGAGGACTCCATTAAGATAAGGCTAGCGAGGCGCACCTCCTTCATGCTGATGGTCGAGCAGATACTACCTGGGCCAGCCAGACTGTCAGCCAGTCTGGCAGCCACAATACCAGCCAAACCACCAGTCAGCTAGCATGCCAGCCAGCAGTTCAACTAAACTGAGAATTGCTCAGTACATCCATCCAGCTAGACAGTCAGTCAACTACCCTAGCCATCCAAACACACCTTAGCAGTCTAAACGGAGCCAGTCAGATCAAGGCGGTCAATGAGTGACCTAGCCAGTCTGAAAGCCACCCAGCTCGGTGAGTCAGTCAGCCATCTTTGTCATGCAAAGACAGACGGCCAACCCACTCAGTCTTCCTCCCTACTTAGGTTCTAGAGTTCCGTCTGTTCTACACCATGCCACGACAAAGACACGAGGGGGGTAAAAACAGGGAAAGTATCCAAAAAAATGAACTACGCAGTTTTGGGAATGACTATACGAGAAGAAAAGCAGAAAAAAATTTACGAATTATATAGGTACAGCCGCGTAAGTGCTGAAACAACTGTTCATAACACATGTTAAGCCAAAACTATAATTTGCAATAGCATCCTAAAATCAGATTAAAGGCACTGAAAATATAGTTGAAAGGATAACAGAGAAGCCACGATAATCACATGATCATAAAAGGATAGGAGAGGGAAGATTTTTTACCATCACCAGTGTGAACAAGAGAAAACAACTCTAAACCAATATAAAAGGAAAACGTGTTGAATGGAGCTAGCATGTACTACACCCAACATAATATTTCAGTTAAAGAACACAAGTGCAACTAATGTGACATTTTACTCTGGCAACGTTTCCCTCTCCAGCAGCTTTGTCAGCCTATTACTAACTTTGTCAAGTCGGCTTGACAAAGCTCCTAGAGAGCGAAACGTTGCCACAATAAAATGTCTCATTAGTTGCACTTGTGTCCTTTTACTTAACATATTGTCGGTAATTCTACCAACATTAATACAACATAATCTTTAAAATATATGACACGGAACGCTGAAAACGGAACACCGTGAGCATAACTTTGCTTGGGTAACCAAGTTCTGTCTCCCTGTCCACTGTCCTCCATTTTCACCCTTTCCTCGAATACATCGCGCCCCTCCCCCTTCCCCCAATCGGTTGATACCCCCATCACCAGTAATCTTTTCATAATTCTGCCATCTAGTGGCTTAAATTGAGAATATTGAGTTAGCAAGTCCCCTTCTGGGCCTCCTTTTCCCCCGTCACTTCCCCCTTCCCTTAGCAGGTGTGTGGTCATCCATGTTAAAACTGTCGTTTAGTCGTCCAAAAAAAAAAAAAAGCAGAACCACCTAAAAAAATTTTTTTTCGAACATTGCATCTTTTTCATTGATACATGTGAATTAGCGAGATATTCATATTTTACAACCTTAGCAGCCAGACCTAAGATTAAATTAATTTAACAGCTTAATCCCACGTAACGTCAGTTTAAACTAGTTAGTATTATTTAACGTAAATTAATAAATTTATTGTGGTATGATGCAGTAAGATCACAGTAAACAAGTGATATCACAATATACAGAACTACTGTGAAAAAACAGAGAACTTTCAAGCGCTTTCGTGATTTCTCATATTATCAAGGAACAGTTACATTATCACAGTTACTTGATAATGTGAAAAATCACGAAAGCGCTTGGAAATTCACTTTTTCTCACAGTGGTTGTTCTACTTATTGAGGTATATTTAGTCTTTTTCACGGCATTACCGCGACGGTAAATTTACGCTCAGCTGTTTTGGCAAACTATGCTTGCCGACTCAGCTCTGTTGGTATGTTGAGCTTTAAGAGCTCACGTGTAGCCCACATCTTATCAAAATCAGTATATTACTGTGGCATGGCCACAAGGGAATGAAAGAGTAATTATATAGCCCATTCTCCTAATAACAGTATTTCACTGTTGCTAACACAGTGAAATGGATTCTCGAGCCTTAAAGTGATTATCCGACCTTTTTTTTTTCAGTGCGCTCTTTGAGTCCCTGTTTTCTGTTCCCCCTTCAAACCTTTATATTGTCGATAATTATGTATTATTGAATTTAGTGACGCTACGGCACTGTTATAATGTACTAATTTTTAAATGTATGACAGTCTAACCTAACCAATCCTAACCTATACAGCGTAAATCTAGAAATCTGATAGAAACATTTTAAAAATAAACTTAGAAAATTGGAGGATAGTTTGTTATGCGATAATGTCTTGTATGTATTAACCACTATGGGAGGACACTCCGGTCATCTCTTGAAGGGTTATGATGACCACAAACCTGCTCAGGGAAGGGAAAGAGGAGACTGGCGAGGAGACGTCGGATGGGACATTATTGTTCAAAATTCTTATTTGCGCTCATCTCTACTTCTTACATCTAATTTTTGTGTACGCACCTAGTAGTGTTTCGAGGGGGTAGATTTATGACCCCAGGCCCTGCCTCTTAACTGCTATCAATAGACTTGACTGAATCCTGGACTTTATAGTTATACCCTGAGATGGAAAAAAAGTATTTCCAAATATTTTTGTAGCTCAACTACACCTTTAATTGCCATCTAGGCTTTCCTGGGTATTCCCGATATATTGATATATAATGTGTCCCACTGTCCTTTCTTGTACGTTTGTCATATTGAGTTCTAAAAATCTCTTCTATTCCATTTTTTCTTATTTCTCGGTACCATCTTCATCGCAAACCTTTTAATAATCATGTTTCTTTGCATAATCGAGGCATGATCCGGTGTGGGTTCCACCCGGCGCTACTTAATCAAGATGTGCCTAAGTTGTGTATGTGCTAAATTATTTTTAAGGTTACCTGTATATTACCTGTAGTCTTTTTCGGGGATCATCCACCTCCGTGACTATCCCAGGTGAAAACACTGTTTGATCGTCTTATTACTTTATGCTTCTTAGAACTGAATTCTAGTAGTGACTTTCTTGGCCACTGTCGTAACATGTCTTCATTTTTTTTTTCTCATTATCTTTCATGTTTTCTTTCTAGCCTTTGATGTCATAAAGTTGAGCTATAAATTTTCCTGTAGATCAGCTCTTATATAAAGAGTGCCCACTGAAATCGATAAGATTCCTTATTCCCGTTCTTACGTTGATATGCTCCTCTAGTAGTATACTCGGTACTAAATTTATCCCAAGATCCGTCTCCGAAACTCTGAAGCCTCTGTGTTCCTTCACTATACTCCGTTTCCGATCTTCTTCACTTCTGGCGTGTAACCACCTGCTTTTTGGCACTAAGAATATTGGCTAGTTTCTCATATGTGCTGTTAGAAAGTTGTCCTTGAGATAGTGTTTTACATCACCGTATTTATGTGTTAAATTTATCTATAGTTGTATGTACATTTGTATACTTCTTTCACAAAATAAATGTAAACTTTTGATAGAAAATAACACTCCTCCACTCGAGTCCAAATTGCGTGTCATGTGTGGCTTAGCTTATATTTAAATTATATTTAACCTGAAATGGTTTACAGTCAGTGTATGGTGGAGCAAAGCTATGTAGCTGCGGCTGCGACAGAGGACGAGCTAACAGCTCAGACATTGGAAGAGCAGGTTGAGTGTCTATAATCAAGTTAGGAAACTTTCTCTCTCTCCCTCCTCCTCCTCCCCACCTTCCCAACGTGGTCAACACGGTATCCTATTTTCTCTCACTCGCTTCCACGGATTTCTTAAATTCTGCGAAAATTGAGTAATCTCTGCATTCTTTTTATCTGCAGAGGAACTGCATTTTCTGTCATTCACTCAGAAGTTATTCCTGCCGTAAAACTTAAAATAATCAGGTTTGGCACTTTTCTAAATATTAGTACGGAGCAGCTCAGCTCTGAGCTGTTTTACAGAACTTAACAATTTGATTTGCCTAATCCTGTCACTCGGACTAGAGGGAGACAGAATTGCTTTAAATTTTGTAAGGATTACATTAAAGTTTATGGATGTGTGTGATGTGTATGTGTAAATTGAATGTACACAGAGAGGTGTGTATGACAGTGTGGTGCTTGTATTTTTTGAGTGAGTGAATCCCTATATCTAGTACGCCAGCCATTGCTTAGCCACTGAGTAGATAATATGACCAACACCCGCATCAAGATGTATTTTCCCCTGATAAAAAAAAATACCACCAGTAGTTGTGTTTGCGTTGATTGAACACAGCCTTGGGGGTTTGCCCTGTGATTATCTGTGGCCTAGTGTCGTTAGTCCTGGCCCTACCGGACCGTGTGGTCGCCAATTTCGCTCCAGCTTCTCAACCTTCATCAACCCGCTATGCGGGTTTTTCTGATCTTGAGCCCTATATATCTGTTCTTAAAACTATGTATGGAGTTTTCCTTCCCCAGTTGCACATTCACTTCCACTTCCCTAGTATCCTGAAAGTATTTCGAAACATCCTTGAGAGACATCTATGTTTTTAACTTCCATCTGGTTCTCGCATTTTAAACAGCCTTATAAATCTGTGTAGCCAAAGAGGCTAGAAATCAGTAATGTTAGTTAATTGTAGGTTAAGAGGTGGGGCCAGGAGCCGAGACCTGTCGAGTCGGTACAAATCATGAGTCAAGACTTCGTCGTCTCACTCGCTTGCTCTCCTTCCTTTCTATATCTCTCACTGGTGTCGGTGTTGGCGTTGGTAAAAGTGTCGTGAGGTATAACTTAGTATTTCCAGAGCTCTGCCTCCCATTTTGAATATGCAAATAAGGCCACGGGGTTTAGTGAGTTATGAAAGTCGTCGGTAACATTGTTAGAGTGGCTGTTCTTCCCTCCCTCCTGCCCTGTGGCTCGCTCTCTCACCGGGATGACACCTCAACTTCTATATTGCCCTTTATTTTTTTTACCTCGTTAAAAAGAGCAGGCAGTTCCATATTGTTTTTAAAACAGACCAGAGAGAGAAGTGTCTTTTAAATTAGTGAGAATTTTTAATATCAGTTTTTATTTAATTTGAAAATGTATTGCTAGGTGGTAAAAGTGTCTTTTTTTTGTATGCATTTTTTTGGCCTGGAATTTAACAAAAAAAAAATAATTTATAGCGCAAAACTAAATTTTTGTTTTCAAGCTTAAACAATGCATTGACATAACTGTGTGGCCTCTATGTGCTTAGGGCGAGTGTAACACCTCACCTGCAGGTGTGAGGGGTGGATGTGTACTCTCATATATGTGGTTGCAGGGGTCGATTCAAAGCTCCTGTGTTTAGCATTTGTCAAAGGTACTTGTCGATCGACACTTCGCCTCTTTTTTTTTTTTTTTTGTGTGTGTGTGTGTGTGTGTGTGTGTGTGTGTGTGTGTGTGTGTGTGTGTGTGTGTGTGTGTGTGTGTGTGTGTGTGTGTGTGTGTGTACTCACAGATTTATGTTTGCAGAGATCGATACTCAGCTTCTGCCTCTGCCTCCTAAAACACTTTAATCGGCATCCCTGATTTCTGGCCTTTTAAGCCTGATCATATCTACTTTTCAAGCAAGCATTGAGTTTACCTCCACCACTTCCTCACCCAAATCATTCCGCATTTCAACCACCTTGAGACTAAAGAAATATTTCCTTACATCCCTTCGGCTCATGTATGCCTTAAGCTTCTACCTGTGCACCCTCGATCCTGGTCCTCTTAATTAAAACAACTCCCTATCTACTATATCAACTCCTCTTAAGAGTTTGTGGAAATTGTCTCTCTCCTTGTCATCCTCTCCGTCCTTTCCTCAGTTCTGGTACTAGTCTTGTTGCAAACCTATGGCCCTATTCGAGCTTCTGCACGTTCTTGACCAAGTGTGGGCTCTCTGCTGGGGCTGCACATAATGATTGGCCTATCATAGGTTTTATAAAGAATTCTGAACGACTCATTCTTCAATAAATGTTATTTTAAGGTTTGTTAATCTTGCATATGCCGCTCACGTTATTTAGTTTGTATGTAATTCTGGCGATATGCTTGGTGTTATATTTATCGCAGGTCCGTTTCGCTCTGATATTTGCAGTATCTCTCTGCCCCCTGATGTACGAGGTGCTATCAAAAAGTTCCAGGCTCGAATTTTTGCACGCTTCCTGGGTGAAATATGGCAGCTGCACAGATCACGCTGCTCGTACACTACTTTGTAAAGTAACTTGGCGAGTTTCAGTGCGATTAGTCTTTCCGTGTCGATGCGATGTTGCACTAATTTGTGTAACAAAATGGAATCTTTAAAAGACAGGACAGTGTAGTAGTTACTAGTTGTCAAAGGCATTTGTCGATAGACACTTGATTTGTTCGTGTGTGTGTGTGTGTGTGTGTGTGTGTGTGTGTGTACAAGTAAAATTTTGTTTCAAGTTTGGTAAATGTTTCGTTGCCAAATACTTGCTGAGGCATTTGCCGATTAAGCAATTGGTTGTACAGTGTACAGCGAATGTCATTTGAGGATGAAAACACTGGTAGTCCATCAACGTCAAAAACAGACGCCAACACTGAAAAAGTGAGGAAGCTTATTCAGGAAGATCGTCGTCAGAGTATCCAGGACATTGCAAGTGCTGTGGGAATTTCTTGTGTGTCGTGTCAAAGCATTTTGACTGAGAATTTGAACACGAGGCGAATGACTGCTAAATTTGTGCCCCCACTTGCTGACTGAAGACCAGAAAAACCATAGTTTTCTGGCCCAAAAGAACATGTTGGTCGTCCCCCACGCTCCCTACTCCCCAGATCTAGCCTCCAGTGACCCCTTTCTCTTCCCCCCCCCCTCCCCAAAAAAATAACACCCAAGCATCAGTGTTTTAAGGACATGGAGGAGATTCTATCACAATGGCAGGCCGTGCTAGAGGCCGTTAGGAATAAGGGATGAGTGTTAAACCTCCGAAGGAGAGTACTTCGAGGGAGACAACTTAATCTAGGTGATTAGTTAAGCTTATATTTTTTCTTCGTGGCAGTTCAGGAACTTTTTGATAGCATCTCATACTCTGTCACCTCCTCTAGCTCACATAACCTTGCATTTGTTTGGGTTGAACTCTTGAAGCCACTTATTTGAACACATTTGGCCTATAGTTCAGTGCCTCTTGTCTGTCCCCTTTTTTATATACTGTATATACATTTGAATTTTTCCAATTTTTTGGGCGTCTGCTCTCATTGGAGAGTGGCTGAATACCTTATCTACTGAGTCACGGAGGTTCTACTCCTTTTCTCAGCATCCATGGAGATATGTTATCTGATCCCATTATTTTTCTTAAGTTCATTTAGCAACCTCCTCACCTCTGCTGTGTTGGCACTTACTAATAGCAATTCGACGTAGGATCCACATTCTTTGTATGCACCGCAAGGGCTGGTACAGTACTTTTTATTAACAATATCATATAAGACATTAAAGAGTATGGATTCAATGTGGTTGCCTCTCGTTTTCCTCTTTTAGTTAATAGCTTTGGTTTCTTAAGTTAAAAATTCCTCTATTTTTCCATTGTTTGAAAACCTTTAGTGCGCTAAATATAATCACACTTGTCAAAATTTTGTCATTTTGCTCGTCTTGCAGTGCGTCCAAAGGAATGACGTGGTTCAGCAATTGCAATGGGTGGCAGTGTGCTGCTGGAGTGTCTTAGAGTGCTTCCTTTGAACTCTTTCGAAGATTTTGATGTTACTATCATTCTGTTGCTTCTGTCGTTGACTTACTGTAACCTTTTTCAGGTCGGAATGAATATTAAAATTAGTCATTCATTTGTAGGTACAGTGGTCCCTCAATAATCGACCGGCCTGAAAGTCGACCATTTCGGAAATCAACCGGTTTTTTTCGACAAAATATTGACTCGGAAATTGACCGAAATTCGTTTATCGACTGCTCATCCACCAAACTTGGATGACCTAATTCTGAAGGAGTTTGGGTTCATCTCAGTAAAGTTCTTGCCCCCCAATACCACTCCTCTCCTCCAACCCATGGACCAGCAGGTCATTGCAAACTTTAAAAAACTGTACACCAAAGCAATGTTTGAAAGGTGCTTCAATGTGACCTCAGACACTCACTTGACCCTACGAGATTTTTGGAAAGAACATTTCAGTATTTTCCATTGTGTAAGCCTTATAGGTAAGGCTTGGGAGGGAGTGTCTACCAGGACTTTGAACTCTGCTTGGAGAAAATTGTGGCCAGATTGTGTCGACAAGAGGGATTTGGAAGGGTTTTGGGCTGACCCTGATGAGCCTATGTCAGTTTTGAACTCTATTGTGGCACTGGGGAGTTCCATGGGGTTGGATGTGAGTTTGGAGGATGTGGAAGAGTTGGTGGAGGACCACAACGAAGAGCTAACCACTGAGGAGCTGCAAGAGCTTCAGCAGGAAGAGCAACAGATCGCAGCTCAGAATCTTGCTGCAGAGGAGGAGGAAGAGAGATGGAAGAAGGTGCCTTCTTCAGAAATTAAGGAGATTTTTACTATGTGGGGTAAGATGGAAAGATTTATGGAGAAACATCACCCAGAGAAGGATGCTGCAAGCCATATCGGCAACTTGTACAGTGACAGAGTCTTGGCCCATTTTAGGGAAGTTTTAAAGAGACGCCAGAAACAGAGCTCTCTGCACAGTTATTTTGCGAGACAGGACTCCAGTGACTCTCAAGCTGGTCCTAGTGGCATTAAGAAACAGAGAAAAGAAGCAACCCCAGAAAAGCAAATGGTACCTGAGGTGTTGCTGGAAGGGGATTCCCCTTCCAAACTATAAACAATCCACTCTCTCCTCCTCCTCCAGTCTCCCATACACTAAGAAGAATCTCCAATAAAGGTAAGTGTTATGCTGTTAATGTTTCATTCATCATTTCCCATTGTATTGTTTATGTACTACATGAATATTTCATGTAAAAAATTTTTTGTTTTAATACTTCTGGGTGTCAGGAACGGATTAATTGAATTTACATTATTTCTTATGGGGAAAATTGATTCGTAAATCGACCATTTCGATAATCGACCGGCTTCCAGGAACGGATTACGGTCGATAATCGAGGGACCACTGTATTTGTATGCACTAGTCATAACTCCTATGACGTGTTTCGAGTTTTGTTTTTTTATCTTCGCAGATGGTCCTGAGATCAGTCTTTCCTCTCGATTACTTGTTCAACCAGACTGTTTCTGTTGGCGGCCTCCTGGCTCACATATGTATAACAGCGTGGTTGATCTGGCACTGAGACCCCTCATGGGAAGTGTGTTGATGCTGATGAGTGGAGCTTCATCCAAAAAACTGGACCTAGACACTCCTTGAAGCGAATTTGAATACCTCCCATTTCCCGGGTGCTAAATGACCATTACGGGTTTAGCACTTTCTCATTAAACTAAAATAGACTTTTGCAGAGGTAGTGGTACGGTTTGCTTTTGAAGACCTCTACGATGACTAAAACATTGTTTTTGATATCTGCTCACAGCAGGTTGAAGAATCGTGGGCCACGGATATTGACACCGTTCTCTTACTGTGCATATTCCACCCCTGCTTTTCTGAGTATCTTACACTTACTCCTATATTTCAAATTCTTGAAAATTCTCAAGTACATACATTTGGAACCAAACCCTCAAGTATCATCAATGTATATCTCTTCTCCGCCCTAGAGATATACTTTGAAAGTACTTTGAAGCATTCCCATTAATTTATATATACATTTAACTAAAATATTTCTTAGTATAATAATAACATTGCATTAAAACACTATGAATTGGTATGCAGGAGAGAGCAAGGGCTACGGCTTCATGGAATACGTGACAAAGGAGGTGGCACTACAGGCCAAATCAGTGCTGGATGGACGGGAACTACGAGACACAGTGTTGGTCTGCGACTGGCTTGATCCCAGTCACGTCACCTTTGCCTCCCTCCACTCCACCTGCCTCTACGTTGACCACCTTCCAAAGGACTATAGGGACATGGGCGAGTTCAGAAGAGTCTTTAGTAAAGTCACCAATCCGCCATACTGCCAGGTTAGTAGGGGCTCCGGGCACTAAGGGTGAGGGTTATAACTTGCAGTTATATTCACCAAAATAAAACCTGCCCTAAGTCAAATTAAATGAAGGTCCAGGCCCCAAGGGGTGGGTAGCCTGGAGAGTCAGAGGGAGGAGTCTGCAACAAGCCAACATACCAATAGTATCGGCTATTCCTCATTACTAAGCTTTTGAATAATTAAAACTAGGTTGTTTGAATTTGAATATTCTCCATTGTGCCTTTGAAGTCTTTAA
>NC_091296.1:16879567-16894567 GCF_038502225.1 Cherax quadricarinatus
TAAAGGTTTGCAGTTCAAACCACTCTGCACACATTTCCTTAATCTTTGAAGTAGGCACAATGGATTCCACAACTGGCATAGGCTTCTCAGGGTTAGCCCCAAACCCTTCAAAATCTTTCTTAATTTCCATACTAATTCTCACCCTTTTTACCACAGGGTTGGCACTAGAAGCTTTCTTGGGGCCCATGGTCACTTATTTTCCAGAAACACCACCGAAAACACTGTAATAATACGAAATATTCCGAGTGTATGCTTGGATGTTACCGCGGAGGCTGGCTGGTAAACAATGGGACGGCCGGCACATGTGAGGGCACATTGGACGCGTCTCGGACGAAAATCGGTATGCGGGTTTTTAATCGGTATGCGGGGCAAAAATTTTGCGATAAAAGTAATCGTTATGCGGAAAAATCGCTATGCGATGCCATCGTTATGCGGGGGTCCACTGTATATATATATTATATATATATATATATATATATATATATATATATATGTATATAATATTAACCTCTTCTCCTGTATATATTACTAAATGTAAAAGGAGAAACTTTCGTTTTTCCTTTTGGGCCACCCCGCCTCGGTGGGATACGGCCGGTGTGTTGAAAGAAAGTATATAATATATATATATATATATATATATATATATATATATATATATATATATATATATAATTGTATATATATATATATATATATATAATTATATATATATAATTATATATTATATAATTATATATATAATTATATATTATATATATAATTATATATATAATTATATATATATATAATTATATATTATATATATAATTATATATATAATTATATATTATATATATAATTATATATATATATATTATACAGTGGACCCCCGCATAACGATCACCTCCGAATGCGACCAATTATGTAAGTGTATTTATGTAAGTGCGTTTGTACGTGTATGTTTGGGGGTCTGAAATGGACTAATCTACTTCACAATATTCCTTATGGGAACAAATTCGGTCAGTACTGGCACCTGAACATACTTCTGGAGTGAAAAAATATCGTTAACCGGGGGTCCACTGTATATATAATTTTACACACAAAACAAAACTGGACATTATAAACTGGTATCCTCGAAAGAATAAATTTTTATTTATATATATTAAATTACAAATATTATTAGTGATTGTTGGGATTATCATGGAGAGCGTTACAATTACTCATAATTTTATGTACTGTTGTAAATTATATTTTAATTTCACCTATAGGGCAGCTTGTATGTCAAAAAATGCAAAATGCATTTGATGTTATAATTATCATACGTGACTGACAGAAGTTAACCAACATTCTTGATATACCTTATTAAATCAAATCATTGGCTAGCAAAATTTTCTTTTATTTCAAACATATCTTTTACAATACTGTACTTGAAGGATATCCAAGACGTTGACTAATTTGTAGTGATGGATAAATTTTTTTTTTATATTTTTATTTTTTCATATTTCTAAATAATCAGATGGAAATATATATGAATATCCATTTTTGGTTGATGCAGGTGGCAAGTTATGTATATTTTATCTTGCTAAAGTCAAATTTGCCATCCTAGAATTAAACAGCGTCTAGGTTCCTGACCTAATGACATTGAATTTTTGAATCCTAATATTCTCCTTAGGATTTCATTTAGCAGCTTCTAGTTATTACAAAGTGAATGATGCTTAGTAAAATCACTTCTTTAATTACTATAATGAGCCATTAGGCAAGTGAATCAGCCATTGATACAGTCACAACTTCCTGGTGATCCTACTAAGTAACACCACAACATTCTTTGCTACTTGAAGCATTCTTGTGACACTGTCTTTTGTTATTTTAAGATCACCGCATCACCCAATCTCTGGGAGTTCGGCTATGTTTATTACAATATATATATGATATATAATTCTTGGCTTTTATTTCATCTCCTTCCAAACACAACTTTCCTATGTATATAATGTTTCAATATAATTATGTTGTTTAGAGTTGGGTTGACCTTTGGACTTAGGACTTATATCAACAATTTTTACTTTGAAACTCTATAGTATACTAATAATAAAATATTTATTAATATTTACTCAGGTGGATTGAGTAGTGTTGCATCTTTTTTGTATATCAGTTATTTATTTATACACTTAAATATATAGTATAAAAAGCATGTTTCCTTGTCTCCATAGTTATAAAGTACTATTTAAAGCTCCATATACACGAACACAATTTCTAAGCTTTTAATTACAGTACTTTCAAAACCTCATTTTCTGTTAACCAAATTAAATTTCATAAACTGTCACACACATTTCCCTCAGTCAACACCAAAAGTTTGCCAGGACACCCCTCACTTCTTGCATGAGTGATTTTCTTACAAGCACTTAAAATATTTTCTTACATATACTTAAAATCTTTGTCTGTCACTCCTATCTTGTCAAACATATTGCTTCAGTTGTAACAACATTCCTTGTGTTGCAAAGCCTCTGCTATTGCTCCCACTTTCTCAACTCTCATTTATATATTTTTATTTTTTTTGGGAGCAGTAGAGGTTGTAAGCCAGCCTAATGTATCACAGATGACCAAAGATAATTTATGATAGATATTAATAAAGAATTACTGTATGAAACTCAGAGTCTGTTTGTCTTTAAATCAGACACAGGCTGCAGTCAGAAAAATGGCTTTTAGAATTTAATCCTGATAAGTGTAAAATAAGGAAAGGAGTATGAAAACAGCTTTTGGAGGAGAGTCCAGCCAACACACCAGGAGAAATACCTGTAAGTAACTACCATACTTTACAAAGGACACAAACCATAACTTCAATGGGAAATAAATTAGCTAACTTAAAAATTGCTTTCAATAAGGAGTGCTTTTAGGATTTTGTGCACTAAGGGTAGCAACCATCCAGAGAAAGTACTACTGTCCTGTCAGCAATTAATGTTTTGCACTCTGACAGGATTGCTAGTCTTTTCTGTCTCATGGACATATGAGATGGGCAGGTAAGAAGTTGTGAGATTTGAAGAGCCCTTCGACTTGCATATAATTAATATGAACATACATAAGAACACCCAACTAAAACTATGTAACAAAAAATAAAAACTACTATCATTAACAAATGCATAACAAATACTGTCATACTAAGTAACCCCCAGCAGTTATAATACAAATCATCAACATCAAGACTTAAATATTTTCCTATGGTCACTACAGGCACTTTTGTAATAATAAGATAAATAATTTGTGAAAAGGCCGAAGTCACAGGCTGTCAAAATGTGCTTCACAATAAGTAGCATGTAACAATTCAGAGATATGAGCAGGAGCACCTACAAGCTCTGAGTGAGGCAACTGTGCTTGATCTTCAAACTAGAGAGAATTGCCTCACAAAAATGGGTCTAGTTGAAGGAGGGCGAAGTACTCATGTCTGGCAGACAAGTTTGCCACAAAACAACCTTAAAATTCTCTTCTCTTCATCTGCTCATTCATCTCCCAGCAGTTCACATCCTTGTGCTAGGTGTGAACAGATAGATGGCGGGTATATCTTACAACTTCTACTTGCATTCGGTATATACATACCTTTAATTCCCAGAGTTTCTTAATAGTTTCTATTTCTGTAATTCCTGTCCGAGACTGAACCGTGAAGGCGATGATTCACAGAACTATTTAATAAATAAAGGTTTAGAATTTTTTAATGAATAAAAAGACATGAAGGGATTCAGGAAAACTAGTTAGCTCGACAGCATATGCTGGGACCATCTTGGAATGGGGCTTTAGCACAGAGCCCTTGCCTGATCAAGATGTAAAGAAACACAAGATCGATAAGTTTGCAGTGAGACTGGTGATTAAACTGAAGGGGATCATTTGTTAAGAAGGGGAAGGAAGTTGTGATATTTAAATAACTTTGATTTAAAAAAAAAAAAAGCCTTAAGAAATTACAAAAAAAAAAAAAAAATATTATTAAAGACTATACAACTACTTGGGCTTCGGTTGTTACATGCCTGAAGAACAACACTAAGCCAATGAGCTGGAATTCAACCCAGTCATACAATGAAAATTTGAACCGACTGGATGAAGCACTGTAAAGATATCCTCCAGAGTCCCCAGAAAGGCCCAGAAGTTGTAACTGAACACAACTTGAAGAGGCCCAGGGTCTGCAATTCAACCCAGTCAAACAACATGAAAGTTTAAGATAAATCAGAAAAAAAATTGTGAAGGCAGAGGTATATCTCATCACCCTAGAGAGATCCAATAGAAATAGCTCAATGCCTCAAGAGACTCATGCCTATTTGCCTAACATCCTCAAGAGGCTCAGGAGCTGGAGGTAAACTCCCTCTTTCACGATTAACATTTGAGAAGAATCAAACTGTTTCCCCTTCCCCTGGTTCTTTATAACCCCCTGTGAATTTAGTGCTTCCTCTTATATAAAAATATATTTCAAATGTGGTCGATAGATCAGCTATTAGAAATTAAATCAAGTCCAAAGTAATGAAAATAGTAGAGGGAGTGAGAAAACCAGGCACGGAATACAGCTTGGGGGGCAGCAAAGACAATATACAAGGAGTATGTTCTGGTAGCAAGCATCGTAACAATACCAAGTGAACTACATAACTAACAACTATATAACTTCTACAGTATATACAAAATAAGCTAACGTAATTTTCAGGCTCAAATAATTTAGATAATTACACGAAAGATATGCAAGGCCCAGCTGCAAGTGTACAGCCCCAACATGGAGCCTGTGACTGATCCCGTATGTAAAAAATCTAAAAACCAAAAGCATGCTACGATGTTGATATTGGAGTTAAGACGAATGAACTATAACAAAAGGCCTAAGAACTAAGATTAATCTAACAATCCTAGAAGAGAGGATAATGATACATGACAGAAAATACTTGGGGATTTAGTTAGAATGTATAATGACAGGTTTGAGAGGAGTGAGACGAGGGTTCGAGTAGTCACAAAGATCTTATAAAATACTTTTTCACTCTATAGTGGAACAAACTAGACGAAGAGATGGCTTACCTGGGATCGCTGCCCTAAAGCCCGGTTCCAGATCAGGCTTTCGGGTTAGCAGCTTGATCAATCAAGCTGTTTGTGCTGGCCCCACACAGCCCGATGGGAAGGGTTTTGAAAAGTCTTCATCCCTTTACACTCTGCAATCTCTGTGTACGCAACATTAGTTTTTCACTGGAGGTATGTGAGCTGAGTGCGCTGCTAACCAAGCCACATGCTTCATATGAAGATATTTTAGTCATATCCGACAAAAACGTCTATCTTTGTTGGATATCACAATGAGAACTGGATCAAGTACTGTTTACCTGGAGTTTACCTGGAGAGAGTTCCGGGGGTCAACGCCCCCGCGGCCCGGTCTGTGACCAGGCCTCCTGTTAAGACAAACCCCATACACAGTTCCAAAAACAGGTACGATCAGCCTTGGAGGTCAAATATGAGTAAAACTGGTCGAGATCAGTTACCAGACATAGCCAGGAGTTATATATCGACCCTTGCAAGCGTACGTAGGTAAGTACGAACACAAGCAAAACACAGTTCGCGGATTTTGCATAAAACTATAGATTCCCACAGTGTATTTGATGAATTGGGGTGAAGGCCATGGTCAAGACTTAATTAAAGCAGCCAACACTATGTTAGACCTGGAAAGTAGAAGAATGATGAACTCGCTCAACTTGCTGGAGGAATGAAGAGAGGCCAAGGTAACTGGGCGGGAGTGGGAGTAATTACCTGCTTTTACGTGTTTGTAAAGTCGATGTACAGATATTTTTAGAAATTCCTAATAGTTTTGGCGCACACTTTGTGGGCTGATTTTATTCCAGTCAATTACCAATTATTAGTGCTGGAATATTTTTCCAATATCTATTCTACGTTGCTTCTTACGTAAAGTTTCAGCCGCCTCTTCAAGAAATTATAATTTTATTTTTTGACTTTTGAAAGGTTTGTCTCAATGGCACTTCAAGCACGTGTCTTACTCAAACCATTAAGGAAATACATTCGAAGACGCAAGTTAGAAGGAAGCTCTTTGTGCTCTACAGCTACACTATAACATTCAAATCCTTTAAAGAACGAAAATAAATATTAGCTAAATACAAAAAGCTAAAATATAAAATATATGACGACTAGAGAAGCGAACCTACTACATACAGGCTAGAGAAGGAAAAGAAGGGGACGGAGGGGGGGGGGGTAAAAGGGGAACATGTATTGTGCCGTTGCTTATTTAAGATGAAACCTTCACTGATGACAATAAGGTAAAGAATGAAACAGTGAGAACAGTGCTACCCTGTGTTTAGTGAGCTATTAAAAAGACAGCACACTAGAATTTTGTATTAATGGAACCTCAAACTCTGCCAGCATTTGTAACATAACTTCACTTGGGCCAGACGCGTGAAACTCCAGATTCGTCAAAAGATATAATCTCTGACATTGAATTTCCAATGGAGATTAAGTATAAAACATAGGTATCATTCCACAAGCAAGGCAGACAATTGGCAAAGAAATATAGGACGATAGTACTGATACACTTTAGTATGAATCTGCACCGAATGACACCTTGCTCGGGTCGCTGCACGAGCGGAACAACGTGTACCCCCACATCTGATAACTGCACCCTCCCCGTACCTCAACTCACGCAAGAGGCAGAATAGTTGAACTTCCAACCTATGCAAAAAGCTAAGTAGCTGAACTTCCAGCCCATGCATGAGGCAAATTAGTTGATCTTATAACCCTTGCCACAGGCCGAGTAGATGAACTTAAAAACCCATTCCACAGGCAGAGTAGTTGAACTTCTAACTCATACAAGAGGCAGAGGACCTGCATCTAAATTTTGCTGAAGACCTAACTGCTATACCTCAACCCTCCCAAGAGGTTCAAGAGCGTGAGATCAACACCTTGAAGGCCCTCAAGGGAATGCCTTGATGCAGGCGAGGGGCTCATGATCCAAGAAATTGGACCTATTTTCCCTATTCTTGGATTTAACCTGATTGCCTCCCATTCTACCAGGCACTGTACGACCCCTACAGGTTTAGTGCTTCACCATGTGTAATAAAAATAAATTAATAAATAAATAATAACACCTTGAATAGCATTAGGAGTTTTAGCTCAACACAGTCAACAAGTCTGGCACCTGCAGCTTAACATATTCAAAAGGTTCAGTAGCAGTCGAGTCAGTAACTGCAATACACAGAACCTTGCTCTAAGTAACAGTACACAGAGCCTTGCTCTAAGTAACAGTGACCAAAAACATTCATGAAGGTGCTTCAGCAAATTCAAATTCAATAATAAAAATATCAAATGGGATCAAATAAGCAACAAATAAAAAAAAAACAGTAGCAGAAACGCAGAATAACAACAAACAGGAGTAGCAGAAACGCAGAATAATAGCAAAAGCAAAAGCAGTAGCAACACTATCAGAAAGAAAAACCGCATCGAAAGATCACCTTCAGCTTCTCATTATCAATAGTTTCCTGAACAAATCCATAGTTAATGAGCACAAAACAATACGTAGTGCAACTCTGGTAGACGTTTAATGGTGGACTGATGTCAGCACCCAGGGCGTCCTGCAACTTTTGTTTAGAGCTCGCCAGTAAACACATTCTGCAGATTTTACAATTCACCCCGCTCTGCCAGACGTAAATCCCCCGTTTTTTAACAATTATAAGTACTAATAAGAGTTAATCTAATGAACCTTGATTTAACCTAACAGAATAAGAAACACTTTAAATTCTAAAGAAATCGAGCACGCTGGAACAGAAAAGCAGGTTGTAGCAGAGGACGGAAAGTCTTCCAGGTGAAGGGTGAAAACATTTAGAAGAATCATGACTCACGAAATCGTAATAACACTATTGCAAACAAACCACGGAAAGGGGGGCGGAGAGGTTGAACCCATGGCAAGCGAGTCGTAAAACTCCAGCTGGCTGAGTGGCTTACGCACTGTTCTGGAGTTTTACGACTCACTCGCCACGGGTTCAATCCCCACCTATGGTTTATTTAGAGAAATATAATAAAAGATTTAATTTTAGAAATCATTTACCAAGTAAACAGTCCGAAGGTACGAAGTTATTATAATAATGATGTAAGATGTAAGTTTAAAGAATTACTATTAATACTGAGGCATCCATGCATTGAAGTGTAATAACTACTTGTCATTGACACAAAGGAACCCATAAGGAGAAAGCAGCATTTACAATCAGTGCCGCATATTTCTGCCTCACACTGAGGCTCTCTTTAGCTGAAGATGGGCTCAGTGTGAGGCAGAAACATTCAGCACTCGCCTTCTGTTTTGTTGTTCCCAATGTGGATTCTTTACAACATACTCATGAACGGGTATAAAAATACGCAATGTAGAAAAAACTTTTATCTTTAAACGTGGCTCAGGACTGAGCTTTATCAATGTTCTGTATTACGCGTGAACAAGTGTCCCTCAAGTCGGGAACGAGAGGGAGGAAAACTGATATAATAAAGGTTATTATTCGTAAAATGTATTCAGTGTCACCCATTATTACTAATCCCCAAACGCAGACAAGTTATCCAGTCAATAAGAACACAGTGAAGGATGTTAAGAGTGGTGTTGCATACCTTGATACCCTCTGATTCCAGACTTATGGAACACCCACTATGTTGCTGCACCAGCAAGTATGATCACCAAAGTTGAATATCCGTTCCAGGAAGCAGGTGATGTATTTATGTAAATGTGAACCATAAAATCAAATACAATGAAGCGAAGTTGTATATTATCATAAATGATTAAGAAGATAAAATACTCTGAAAGTCAATGACCATAAAAATAGCTAAAGCTGTTGGAACAGTGTCTTTACAGACACCTACTGTATTCTAAACACTGAAAAACAAAGGGAACTGAAAGGAATCATAATGTACATCGTGTAATATTATTAAAATCAACAAAATTTATCACTTGAAAGAATTAAAACCAGTATTTACATTATTATGGGTAGCAATAAACCAGCGTCTAGGTTTATTTTATTTACTAAACCGTTTGGTTATTCAGCATTTTAAACATTCTATTTACATATCAAATTTACATTATTATTATCAACTTGTCGTGATTCATTCAGTATTACATTACGTAAATCATAACAAAGCAAGTACAAATATTCAAAGCATTTTTCACATTCCACATTCCATATTCATAGTTCGTTCTGTGTCTGCTAATTTTGAGGAAATGGGAAATATCCCCGATAATTTATGCCGAAAGTAATATTGGGTTCTTGTGCACCCTATAGGGAGAGTGAGGCCCATCCTAGAGGAGAGGGGTCCTCCCCTTTACCGCTAGACACAAACCACTCAAATATAACTAGGGAAAATGTGACCCATCCCTGGTGCCGCCACTCTACAGACACTATGTAAGCATACCACTAACCTTTACTGTTATACACACAATCGCTACATTGCAATGCACAAAATAAGGGGCAGTATTAATAGACAAGGGGCAGTACTACCAGACAAGGGGCAGTACTACCAGACAAGGGGCAGTACCACCAGACAAGGGGCAGTACCACCAGACAAGGGGCAGTACTACCAGACAAGGGGCAGTACTACCAGACAAGGGGCAGTACTACCAGACAAGGGGCAGTACTACCAGACAAGGGGCAGTACTACCAGACAAGGGGCAGTACTACCAGACAAGGGGAAGTACTGACAAGACGTCGGGAAGAGAGACCTTTATCATCATCGAGGCACCCGCCTTGAACGATCAGAACCAGTAACATCACTACAATATTAGTAAAACGGATTAAGATACTAGACAAGCTAGATTTTTTTTACAATGCGAGAACATTTCCTTAGTCGTCAAATGTTCAACGATATATGAAATCGATGGGTTTAGGGATTTTTCAGAAACAAAATAAATTCCTTCGAAACAACGTTATGTAATTAAAATATTAACTCGTATTCCTGGTGAAGAGAATGGAGAAAACCCGTTATGAAAGCCAGCTTATTTATGTGGAAGAAAGTTGAAGTTATTTCCATGGAGAATAATTAATAAATGTAAAAGGGGTGTACGTTTAATGCTGCCGCCCATGTTGGTTTAATGTTGCATGTTGGTTACATGCTGCACCATTAGTATAACTGGCAACGCATATAGCAGGAATGTTGCCGAAAGTACTAGGAAAATGGCAGAAAGCACGATTACGGAGGAGCAAGGAAAGTGTAGGAAGGGAACTGGATGTGTTTATCAAGGGTTTACTTTAAAGTACGAGTGTTTGGAAAAATCACGTAATAGGGCTGTAATGCGGCTGGTGTCACAAATGAAATTTTTTTAAAGGCTGTCAGCAATTTTTATGAGAAGAGTAAGGCTCAGGGAAGGCGGAGGAATTTGAAAGGATGTTCAGGAGGAAGATGAAAGTGAACACACAAAAATAGGAAAGCGATGCGAAAGAACAGGGAGGAAAAACAGAGAAGAGGGCTTGGAAACCCACACCGAGGTGTGAATCATTAGGCGATAATTTGTGTGAGAATCATCTAGGCGATAATTTGTGTGTGTGAATCATCTAGGCGATAATTTGTGTGTGTGTGAATCATCTAGGCGATAATTTGTGTGTGTGAATCATCTAGACGATAATTTGTGTGAATCATCTAGACGATAATTTGTGTGTGTGTGAATCATCTAGACGATAAAAGATTGGACTTCAGAGTGGAGAATTGGAACATGTAAGAAGTTAATGTATTTATATATTTAGGAGATGTGTCAGTAGATCAATCCACAGAGGAGAATCGCAGAATAAATTAAAAAAAGAAGGTAGGAGTGTTGAAAAGTCCGCGTAAAGGAAAAAAAATTGTCACTGGATGCAAAAAAAAAAAAAAAAAAAAAATATGGAAGTATCATAGTGGTGATGTATGTAGGTGAGGCATTTTATTTGAGTACTGAAGCAAGGCGGCTTCTTGAACAATAGCGGTGTGTCTGAGGTCAGTTTGTAGTGTAGGTAATATGCATGGCACAAGGAACACAAATGCTAGAAGATTGCATAGTGTTATAAAAGATATAATTGAAGGAACGGAAGATGTGTTATTAAGATGATCTGGTCATTTAAAAAGAATGAAGAATGTTAGGTTAATTAAGAGGGTGCATAAATCTGGTGTAACTGGACGGAGATAAAAGGGAACTTCCAAGGGAGGGTTGGGAGGAGGGTATGATGGTTTTAAGATGTTGGAGTTTGAACATCCAGCAAACATGTACGAGTCTGTCAGAGACGAGGCAAGAGGCTCTTGGTATCTTACAAGCTGTTAGAGTGAAAGTGAGGCAGGAAATTACGTTGACTATTTTGAAAGACAAGCGGTGGATGTCCCGATTCGGTTAGGCATTCTGAGCTGTCGTGTTCGTACACTCCTGAAAACAACTAGGGCGAGTGTCTTGGTGAATTTCTATCTTTAACCTTCGAAAATCAGTGGACGTATTTAACATAACAATTCTATTACTACTAACATATATTAATAAATAATACAATAATAATAAATGTGATATTAGTTATATTTTATTCAAAGTGTTGTTAATGATATACAACGTGTTTACAAATTATTGCTGCGTCACATGTTAACTGCAGCATTACTTGTTGATAGTATAATGCATCACGTGTTCAACCTTAATGCTGCACCCAGTATTGTTGAAAGTTTAAGTCCACATTTCCTGTTTTAGTATGACATCTTTTGTAATAAGCGAAATGCTCCACGTGTTTTAGTGCATATCGTACCACGTTGTTAGTGTAGGTCTGTTGTTCAATGTGTCAGTGTAGATTTATGGTGCACCAATTGCTTTCAGCACAGCTGCTAGGTTTCATATAATCTCCCAGATTAGTATCCTAAATGTAATACAATACACGCAAACCTTACTGAGCTGGAGTTAAACTTGGGTTAAGATAACACTAGATAAGAAGCAAGTAAACAAAAGATGAGCTTCAGGTAGAACTCAGCTAGACACTTTAAAACCACCAGACAAAGTCAGAGTTAAGATAATCTCCAAGAAATTGCAAGAAACTTCGTGGTAAACTCAAGTTGTTGCAATGTATACTCCACAAAGGCAAGGCAAAATTTGATTATAGATTTAGTATAGTTAAAAAGAACACTTAAACCTGGATGTAAACGGCAGTAAAACCTCATTACAATTAGGTTTTTGCCTCAAATGAGGAAAATGGCAAGAAGCTAATCTAGAGATAGACGAGATGAATCCCAAGACGAAAGGTGGATTAATTAAAAGTTAAATACAGGTGTTTTTCCCAAGTAAGCCTAATCGACAGAGGGCTCATTCTTCACTATTATTGTTTCAAACGCTGGCGGCACGAGACTGGCTTTTGTTGGAAACGGTTGCTGTCTCAGCAACAACGAATTAGACTAATTTTATATGCTTTAAATAATAATAATAATAATGTGTGTGTGTGGTGTGTGTGTGTGTCTGTGTGTGTGTCTGTGTGTGTGTCTGTGTGTGTGTCTGTGTGTGTGTCTGTGTGTGTGTGTCTGTGTGTGTGTGTCTGTGTGTGTGTGTCTGTGTGTGTGTGTCTGTGTGTGTGTGTCTGTGTGTGTGTGTCTGTGTGTGTGTCTGTGTGTGTGTCTGTGTGTGTGTCTGTGTGTGTGTCTGTGTGTGTGTCTGTGTGTGTGTCTGTGTGTGTGTGTCTCTGTACTCACCTATTTGTACTCACCTATTTGTGGTTGCAGGGGTCGAGTCCTAGCTCCTGGCCCCGCCTCTTCACCGGTTGCTACTAGACCCTCTCTCTCCCCGCTCCATGAGCTTTATCAAACCTCGTCTTAAAACTGTGTATGGTTCCTGCCTCTACTACGTCATTTTCTAGGCTATTCCACTGCCTTACAACTCTATGACTGAAGAAATACTTCCTACTATCTCTCTGACTCATTTGTGTCTTCAACTTCCAATTGTGGCCTCTTGTTTCTGTGTCCCCTCCCTGGAACATCCTGTCCTTGTCCACCTTGTCTATTCCACGCAGTATTTTATATGTCGTTATCATGTCTCCCCTGACCCTCCTGTCCTCCAGTGTCGTCAGGCCGATTTCCCTTAATCTTTCTTCATAGGACATTCCCCTTAGCTCTGGAACTAACCTTGTTGCAAACCTTTGTACTTTCTCTAGTTTCTTGACGTGCTTTATCAAGTGCGGGTTCCAAACAGGTGCTGCATACTCCAGTATGGGCCTGACATACACGGTGTACAGTGTCTTGAATGATTCCTTACTAAGGTGTCGGAATGCTGTTCTCAGGTTTGCCAGGCGCCCATATGCTGCAGCAGTTATCTGATTGATGTGTGCTTCCGGAGACATGCTCGGTGTTATACTCACCCCAAGATCTTTCTCCTTGAATGAGGTTTGCAGTCTTTGGCCACCTAGCCTATACTCTGTCTGTGGTCTTCTGTGCCCTTCCCCTATCTTCATGACTTTGCATTTGGCAGGATTAAATTCGAGAAGCCATTTGCTGGACCAGGTGTCCAGTCTGTCCAGGTCTCTTTGAAGTCCTGCCTGGTCCTCATCAGATTTAATTCTCCTCATTAACTTCACATCGTCTGCAAACAGGGACACTTCTGAGTCTAACCCTTCCGTCATGTCGTTCACATATACCAAAAATAGCACTGGTCCTAGGACCGACCCCTGTGGGACCCCGCTCGTCACAGGTGCCCACTGTGATACATCATTACGTACCATGACTCGTTGTTGCCTCCCTGTCAGGTATTCTCTGATCCATTGCAGTGCCCTTCCTGTTATATGCGCCTGATGCTCTAGCTTCTGCACTAATCTCTTGTGAGGAACTGTGTCAAAGGCCTTCTTGCAGTCCAAGAAGATGCAATCAACCCACCCCTCTCTCTCTCTTGTCTTACTTCTGTTATTTTATCATAAAACTCCAGAAGGTTTGTGACACAGGATTTGCCTTCCGTGAATCTGTGCTGGTTGGCATTTATACTCCTGTTCCGTTCCAGGTGCTCCACCACTCTCCTCCTGATAATCTTCTCCATAATTTTGCATACTATACACGTCAATGACACAGGTCTATAGTTTAGTGCCTCTTTTCTGTCTCCTTTTTTGAAAATGGGAACTACATTTGCCGTCTTCCATACCTCAGGTAGTTGCCCAGTTTCCAGGGATGTGTTGAAGATTGTGGTAAGTGGTACGCACAACATATCTGCTCCCTCTCTAAGGACCCATGGAGAGATGTTGTCCGGTCCCATTGCCTTTGAGGTATCGATGTCCCTTAGCAGTTTCTTCACCTCCTCCTCATCTGTATGTATGTCGTCCAACACTTGTTGGTGTATTCCTTGTTGGTGTCCCCATCTGGTCTGTCCCCCCAGAGTCCTTCCTGTCTCTACTGTAAATACTTCCTTAAATCTCGTGTTGAGCTCCTCACATACCTCTTGATCGTTTCTTGTGAGTTCTCCACCTTCTTTCCTCAGCCTTATCACCTGCTCCTTGACTGTTGTCTTCCTCCTAATGTGGCTATACAGCAGTTTCGGGTCAGATTTGACTTTCGATGCTATGTCGTTTTCATACTGTCGCTGGGCCTCCCTCCTTATCTGCGCATACTCGTTTCTGGCTCTTCTACTAATCTCCTTGTTTTCCTGGGTCCTATGCCTCCTGTACCTTTTCCATTCTCTGTTGCACTTAGTTTTTGCCTCCCTACACCTTCGGGTAAACCAAGGACTCGTTTTGGTCTTCCTATTATTTCTGTTTCCCTTGGGAACAAAACTTTCCTCTGCCTCCTTGCACTTTGTTGCCACGTATTCCATCATCTCGTTTACTGATTTTCCTACCATTTCTCTGTCCCACTGAACCTCCTGCAGGAAGTTTCTCATACCTGTGTAGTCCCCCCTTTTATAGTTTGGCCTGTCCCCTTCAGTTCCTGTTACCTTCTCCACTTGTAACTCTACTATATAGTCAAAAGTCAGAACCACATGATCGCTAGCTCCAAGGGGCCTCTCGTAAGTGATGTCCTCGATGTCTGAACTGCTCAGGGTGAACACAAGATCCAGTCTTGCTGGCTCATCCTCCCCTCTCT
>NC_091296.1:16899567-16907067 GCF_038502225.1 Cherax quadricarinatus
GTGTGTGTCTGTGTGTGTGTGTCTGTGTGTGTGTGTGTGTCTGTGTGTGTGTGTCTGTGTGTGTCTGTGTGTGTGTCTGTGTGTGTGTCTGTGTGTGTGTCTGTGTGTGTGTCTGTGTGTGTGTGTGTCTGTGTGTGTGTGTGTCTGTGTGTGTGTGTGTGTGTGTGTGTGTCTGTGTGTGTGTCTGTGTGTGTGTCTGTGTGTGTGTCTGTGTGTGTGTCTGTGTGTGTGTCTGTGTGTGTGTCTGTGTGTGTGTCTGTGTGTGTGTCTGTGTGTGTGTCTGTCTCATGCCGAATAGGTAAAATTGGTCAATTAGTAAGAACTCGTTTAAAATTAAGTCCTTTCTAAAATTTTCTCTTATAAGTTTAAAGATGCAGGTTTTCATTGATGTTAATGTAAAAATTAATAATTCTGTACCAAAAGAACCTTAGAAAACTTACCTAGCCTTATTATAACAAGCGCAATTTAATTTAGCATAATCCAGCTAAATATATTTTAGATAAGTTTACAATAATTTAATAAACACAATTGCGAAATTATTGCATACACAAATTTTTGCTTGTTTTATTCAGCAAGAAGAGCGTTGCTATTTAAGCCAAAATCGCAAGTTTTACCTATTCGGCACATGTATATGCATGCTTAACAATTCGCAGGCAGCTGAAATTATTGACAAACATTATCTCTTAGACCACAACAGGATTCGAACCTGCAAAATCGACATCAGAGTACACAGTCCTTTATTCATAACGCCAGACACTCTGGAATATAGACAGACATTTACTGCTAGGTAGTTACTGCTAGGAGGTGGCTGGAGTGTTACTTCTAGGTGGCTAGATAGTTACTTCTAGGAGGTGGCTAGATAGTTACTTCTAGGAGCTGGCTAGATAGTTACTTCTAGGAGCTGGCTAGATAGTTACTTCTAGGAGGTGGCAAGATACTTACTTCTAGGAGGTGGCTAGAGTTACTACTAGGAGGAGGCTAGATAGTTACTACTAGGAGGAGGCTAGATAGTTACTACTAGGAGGAGGCTAGATAGTTACTACTAGGAGGCTAAATAGTTACTACTAGGAGGAGGCTAGATAGTTACTACTAGGAGGCTAAATAGTTACTACTAGGAGGAGGCTAGATAGTTACTACTAGGAGGCTAGATAGTTACTACTAGGAGGCTAAATAGTTACTACTAGGAGGCTAAATAGTTACTACTAGGAGGAGGCTAGATAGTTACTACTAGGAGGCTAGATAGTTACTACTAGGAGGAGGCTAGATAGTTACTACTAGGAGTAGGCTAGATAGTTCCTTTTAGGAGATGGCTAGACAGTTACTGCTAAGAAGTGGCTAGATAGTTACTGCTAAGTGGCTAGACAGTTACTACTAGAAGTGGCTAGACAGTTACTACTAAGAAGTGGCTAGACAGTTACTACTAAGTGGCTAGACAGTTACTACTAAGAAGTGGCTAGACAGTTACTACTAAGTGGCTAGACAGTTACTACTAAGAAGTGGCTAGACAGTTACTACTAAGTGGCTAGACAGTTACTACTAAGAAGTGGCTAGACAGTTACTACTAAGAAGTGGCTAGACAGTTACTACTAAGAAGTGGCTAGACAGTTACTACTAAGTGGCTAGACAGTTACTACTAAGAAGTGGCTAGACAGTTACTACTAAGTGGCTAGACAGTTACTACTATGAAGTGGCTAGACAGTTACTAAGAAGTGGCTAGACAGTTACTACTAAGAAGTGGCTAGACAGTTACTACTAAGAAGTGGCTAGACAGTTACTACTAAGGAGTGGCTAGACAGTTACTACTAAGAAGTGGCTAGACAGTTACTACTAAGTGGCTAGACAGTTACTACTAAGAAGTGGCTAGACAGTTACTACTAAGTGGCTAGACAGTTACTACTAGGAAGTGGCTAGACAGTTACTACTATGGTAGACAGTTACTACTAAGAAGTGGTAGACAGTTACTACTCAAGAAGTGGCAGACAGTTACACTAAGAAGGCTAGACAGTTACTACTAAGGAGTGGCTAGACAGATACCACTAAGAAGTGGCCAGACAGTCACTAATGGCCAGACAGTTACACTAAGAATGGCTAGACAGTTACTACAAGTCTAGACAGTTACTACTAAGAAGTGGCTAGACAGTTCACCACTATGGCTAGACAGTACTACTAAGAAGTGGCTAGACAGTTACTACTAAGAAGCTGGCAGACAGTTACTACTCAAGGAGTGGCTAGACAGTTACTATGGCTAGACAGTTACTACTACAGCTGGCCAGACAGTTACTACCATGGCCAGACAGTTACTACAAGTGGCCAGACAGTTACACTAAGAAGTGGCTAGACAGTTACTACTAAGGAGTGGCTAGACAGTTACTACTAAGTGGCTAGACAGTTACTACTAAGAAGTGGCTAGACAGTTACTACTATGGCTAGACAGTACTACTATGAAGTGGCCTAGACAGTTACTAAGAAGTGGCAGACAGTTACTAAGAAGTGGCTAGACAGTTACTACTAAGGAGTGGCAGACAGTTACTACTAAGAAGTACAGACAGTTCACTACATGGCTAGACAGTCACTACAAGAAGTGGCTAGACAGTTACTACTAAGAAGTGGCTAGACAGTTACTAAGAAGTGGCTAGACAGTTACTACTAAGGAGTGGCTAGACAGTTACTACTAAGTGGCTAGACAGTTACTACTAAGAAGTGGCTAGACAGTTACTACTATGAAGTGGCTAGACAGTTACTAAGAAGTGGCTAGACAGTTACTACTAAGAAGTGGCTAGACAGTTACTACTAAGAAGAGGCATAGACAGTCCACTACTAAGCTAAGCTGGCAGACAGTACTACTAATGGCTAGACAGTTACTACCATGGCCAGACAGTCACACTAAGGCTAGACAGTTACTACCAAGAAGTGGCAGACAGTTACTACTATGGCTAGACAGTTACTACTAAGAAGTGGCTAGACAGTTACCACTATGGCTAGACAGTTCACTACTAAGAAGTGGCCAGACAGTTACCACTACAGTGGCCAGACAGTTCACTACTAAGAAGTGGCCAGACAGTTACTACTAAGGAGTGGCCAGACAGTTACTACTAAGTGGCTAGACAGTTACTACAAGAAGTACAGACAGTTACCAAGAAGTGGCCAGACAGTTACTACTAAGAAGTGGCTAGACAGTTACTACTAAGGAGTGGCATAGACAGTTACACTAAGAAGCTGGCCAGACAGTTACTACTATGGCCAGACAGTATACTAAGAAGTGGCTAGACAGTTACTACTATGGCTAGACAGTTACACTAAGAAGCTACTAGACAGTTACTACTAAGAAGCTGACAGTTATACTAAGAAGTGGCATAGACAGTTCACTACTAAGAAGCATTAGACAGTTACTACTAAGAAGTGGCTAGACAGTTACTACTAAGAAGTGGCTAGACAGTTACTACTAAGGAGTGGCTAGACAGTTACTACTAAGTGGCTAGACAGTTACTACTAAGAAGTGGCTAGACAGTTACTACTAAGGAGTGGCTAGACAGTTACTACTAAGTGGCTAGACAGTTACTACTAAGAAGTGGCTAGACAGTTACTACTAAGTGGCTAGACAGTTACTACTAAGAAGTGGCTAGACAGTTACTACTAAGAAGTGGCTAGACAGTTACTAAGAAGTGGCTAGACAGTTACTACTAAGAAGTGGCTAGACAGTTACTACTAAGTGGCTAGACAGTTACTACTAAGAAGTGGCTAGACAGTTACTACTAAGTGGCTAGACAGTTACTACTAAGAAGTGGCTAGACAGTTACTACTAAGTGGCTAGACAGTTACTACTATGAAGTGGCTAGACAGTTACTACTATGAAGTGGCTAGACAGTTACTACTAAGTGGCTAGACAGTTACTACTAAGAAGTGGCTAGACAGTTACTACTAAGAAGTGGCTAGACAGTTACTACTAAGAAGTGGCTAGACAGTTACCACTAATAACTGGCTAGACAGTTACCACTAATAACTGGCTAGACAGTTACCACTAATAACTGGCTAGACAGTTAAGAGGTGTGATGTGCTCTCATCGCTCCTGACAATAAAAAAAAATTAACGTAGTCAAGAAAACCCAATATAAAATTAGCAAAAACTAAACACTATTAGCATGAATAAAACACACAATACAAATGACCATTTAAAGTAACCGGCACGTATTTAAACTGATTAGCACTGCAATTAGCGGAAAAACAGGAAGAGTAACAATGTCACCTTCTATGATCCCCCAGAGCAAAATTTAAAAAATGGGAAAAAAATCCTTATGCAAGACAAATAAAGGGTATGAAAGGTTAGGTAAGGTTTGTCAGGAAACAGGATGAGTGTTTCCTGACGCGGGTCTTATTCTCATGATGACCCGCTGCTGTAGCTTTTTTCATCTGACCGAGGCCTTCCGCTGGCTAACCGGTCCACCCTTTAAAAATTAATGGTTATAATTATAACCATGGAATAGGGAATAAGAGTTGTTGTGTTTTTAGAATAAATTGCTCAAGCCTTGCCATCTCGTTAAGGTGGCCCATCATCAGGGAAGCCTGTACGAGGTTTGACCTGACCTCCTTTGATCTGACTGCCACCAGTAATTTGACTGGCAAGTATTTTGCAGAAATTACTACCGACTTGGGTGCACATTTTCGTGTTAAAATTAAAATGGCCGTCTACAATGTCTCTCTATATATTATAAAATCTAAACACTAGCTTGCAAGTGTCAAAATTTTGATCATGGTTGTAATGTTTACACGAGAGAGCACAACACTGCTCTTAATGCTTGCCTCAGAATCACTGTTGTATTCAAGCACACGTGTATTCCCTGGTTTTACTACATCTACTTTTTCCTGGACATTACCTACAAGGGGAAAATATAAACCTTTGTCAATGTTGTCCTTGAGTTTAGCTTTGACTACCAATCTGTTAAGTGCGTTATTGTATGTTTACGTTACCTTAATACTTGCACGATGACAACACTATTTTTTATTAGCTTTTCATTATAGGGAAACAATAAACCTTCACTAACTTGCTTAATTATGGGAGGCTAACCTCTATAAAAATGATTTTCTGGTAATCAAATGAGCTTGCAAAATGAACCACTGTGGGTAATATTGCTCCCTGAAAATATTACATATTATATTTTATCTATAAAACTTTGATGACACACACGATAAGTTCACAGACATAGCTACCAATATTTTTTTTTCACTTGTTGATTACGAAACTAGAAGTGTATATATGCGCTCATCTGAGTCTTTTACACACTTGCCTTAATGTTGCCATCGACAATTCTTTTACTCATGAACAATTTACAACTAACTGAAAGCGATGCTTCCCTTGCATATTTGTTTACGTTGCTTAGTGAGTCATAGCCACCTCGTAGACCATTCGGCAGACAACCGACGAAAAAGGTTCATTCCTGGGGGAGGTTGGACGTGTAGGCAAGTTTCTCAACACCTGATGCCATGCTTTTTTTGTACTGGTGAATTTACAGGCTAAGAACTAACTCATGTGAAATAAGCCACAGTCTTGCCTTCAGTATATTGGGTTATTAACCCAGATTATTCATATTAACCCTCCAGGGTTAATAATCTGAATAAAACTGCCTTCCGCAGTTTCATCTTTATAGACGTAATGAGTCGTTGCGCTGAAACAGTTAATTATAATCCAAACAAACGTCCTTCCCTGCTGTAGATAAACGCTTCAGATTACATGAAGTGGAGCAGTAAACATGAACAGTTTCACTCTCCCCTCTCCCCTATCAGATGCTGCTCCAATGATTAATTACCATCCACTAATGCAGGATATAGAGGCAACTGTGGCTGCTGGTTCATTACCCACATTTACAGTGGATTCACATTCGGGTGTTCACATGGAACCCCCAGAGAGAGGATTTGTTTGTTAGCACATTTAGGTTAATTTATCTTGCTGATTCGAGCACGCGCATCATATATACTGACAGGATATATTCGCCAATGAGGAACATGTTTCTTTTATATATATATATATATATATATATATATATATATATATATATATATATATATATATATATATATATATACATGTCATCCCGAATAAGTAAAACTTGCTATTTTTGGCTTAAATAGCAACGCATTTCTTGCCGAATAGGGCAAACGAAAATTTGTGTAATGCAATAATTTCGCAAAAATCACTCAATCTAACGAAAAAAATATATTTCATTACGTTTATTAAATTTTAAACTTATATAAAATATATTTAGCTGGATTAGGCTAAATTAAATTGCGCTTATTATAAGGTTAGGTAAGTTTTCTAAAGGTACTTTTGGTAGAAAATCATTAGTTGGTATAACAAAAATATATCTTTAAATGCATAAGAGAAAATTTTTGAAAAGACTTAATTTTAAACGAGTTCTTGCTAACTGACCGGTTTTACCTATTCGGCACGACATATATTTGTGTGATTTCCTGTTTGATACAACACGCAACAGTCGACTAAAACCCCGGTAATTACTGACAGCTACGTGAACACGAGCAGCAGATTTAATATTATCTAACCACTTCGTTGTCCAGGTCGTTCCACTTCTTGACCATTCTAATGCTAAAGAAGCATTTCCTAACACCCCTGTAATTCATATGTGCATTTAAGTTCCAGCTGTGTCCTCGTGTACCTGAGACTGAACTCTCCGTGTTCGCCTTGTACTTCATCTCAGTATCATGTCTGTCCTCTACTGTTGTTAAATTAGGCAGTCTTACGTTTGTTGCACAGATTATTCGGGTGATGTCTCGTGCAAAATGTTTGGGACTATGATGATCCCGAGCTGCTGCTGCTTCTAATTTAGGGAGGTTTGCAGCCTTTGTCGCCCGGGCTTGTACAGTCTTACCGCTAGTTTTTGCCAGTCTCCGATTTTCATAACTCGGCATTTCCTGGGATTATATTCTAATAGCCACTTGTCAGACCAAGCAGGCAGCCTGTTCACATCCATCTGTAGTGTATCCTGTTCTATTCCTGTTTGTATTCACATTAGTTTTACATCATTCACGAAATAGGGACACCTCTGACTAGATATTTTCTGTTATTTCGCTTACACAAGAACAAGTATTGGCCTCAGTACTGATCCTTGTGGAGCCCCACTCGTTACACTCTCCTGTACCAACACCTCCGTCCTGACAGTAACTTGCTCCTTCCTTAAGTATTCATTAACTATAGTAGTTACTAGTTGTCAAAGGCACTTGTCTATAGACACTTGGCCTGTGTGTGTGTGTGTGTGTGTGTGTGTGTGTGTGTGTGTGTGTGTGTGTGTGTGTGTGTGTGTGTGTGTGTGTGTGTGTGTGTACTTGCCTATTTGTGGTTGCAGGGGTCGAGCATAGCTCCTGGCTGTGTGTGTGTGTGTGTGTGTGTGTGTGTGTGTGTGTGTGTGTGTGTGTGTGTGTTAGTTACCATTTTGTCCTAGGTACATGTCAATTAGACACGAGGCCTGTTGTATATGTGTGCGTGCGTGTGTGT
>NC_091296.1:16912067-16947067 GCF_038502225.1 Cherax quadricarinatus
GGTGACCATGAACCACACACAAGCTGGGAGTGGTGACCATGAACCACACACAAGCTGGGAGTGGTGACCATGAATCACACACAAGCTGGGAATGGTGACCATGAACCACGCACAAGCTGGGAGTGGTGACCATGAATCACACACAAGCTGGGAATGACCATGAACCACACACAAGCTGGGAGTGGTGACCATGAACCACACACAAGCTGGGAGTGGTGACCATGAATCACACACAAGCTGGGAATGGTGACCATGAACCACACACAAGCTGGGAATGGTGACCATGAACCACGCACAAGCTGGAAGTGGTGACCATAAACCAAACACAAGCTGGGAGTGGTGACCATGAACCACACACAAGCTGGGAGTGGTGACCATGAACCACACACAAGCTGGGAGTGGTGACCATGAACCACACACTAGCTGGGAGTGGTGACCATGAACCACACACTAGCTGGGAGTGGTGACCATGAACCACACACAAGCTGGGAGTGGTGACCATGAACCACACACAAGCTGGGAGTGGTGACCATGAACCACACACAAGCTGGGAGTGGTGACCATGAACCACACACAAGCTGGGAGTGGTGACCATGAACCACACACAAGCTGTAAGTGGTGACCATGAACCACACACAAGCTGTAAGTGGTGACCATGAACCACACACAAGCTGTAAGTGGTGACCATGAACCACACACAAGCTGTAAGTGGTGACCATGAACCACACACAAGCTGTAAGTGGTGACCATGAACCACACACAAGCTGTAAGTGGTGACCATGAACCACACACAAGCTGTAAGTGGTGACCATGAACCACACACAAGCTGTAAGTGGTGACCATGAACCACACACAAGCTGTAAGTGGTGACCATGAACCACACACAAGCTGGAAGTGGTGACCATGAACCACACACAAGCTGGAAGTGGTGACCATGAACCACACACAAGCTGGAAGTGGTGACCATGAACCACACACAAGCTGGAAGTGGTGACCATGAACCACACACAAGCTGGAAGTGGTGACCATGAACCACACACAAGCTGGAAGTGGTGACCATGAACCACACACAAGCTGTAAGTGGTGACCATGAACCACACACAAGCTGGAAGTGGTGACCATGAACCACACACAAGCTGTAAGTGGTGACCATGAACCACACACAAGCTGTAAGTGGTGACCATGAACCACACACAAGCTGTAAGTGGTGACCATGAACCACACACAAGCTGTAAGTGGTGACCATGAACCACACACAAGCTGGGAATGACCATGAACCACACACAAGCTGGGAGTGGTGACCATGAACCACACACAAGCTGGGAGTGGTGACCATGAATCACACACAAGCTGGGAATGGTGACCATGAACCACGCACAAGCTGGGAGTGGTGACCATGAATCACACACAAGCTGGGAATGACCATGAACCACACACAAGCTGGGAGTGGTGACCATGAACCACACACAAGCTGGGAGTGGTGACCATGAATCACACACAAGCTGGGAATGGTGACCATGAACCACACACAAGCTGGGAATGGTGACCATGAACCACGCACAAGCTGGAAGTGGTGACCATAAACCACACACAAGCTGGGAGTGGTGACCATGAACCACACACAAGCTGGGAGTGGTGACCATGAACCACACACTAGCTGGGAGTGGTGACCATGAACCACACACTAGCTGGGAGTGGTGACCATGAACCACACACAAGCTGGGAGTGGTGACCATGAACCACACACAAGCTGGGAGTGGTGACCATGAACCACACACAAGCTGGGAGTGGTGACCATGAACCACACACAAGCTGGGAGTGGTGACCATGAACCACACACAAGCTGTAAGTGGTGACCATGAACCACACACAAGCTGGAAGTGGTGACCATGAACCACACTTTTTTTTGGTGCTGCAAATATTACTATTTCTAGCAGAGATTAAGCTAATACACTGTTACTGGAATTGAGAGAGAGAGAGAGAGAGAGAGAGAGAGAGAGAGAGAGAGAGAGAGAGAGAGAGAGAGAGAGAGAGAGAGCGCAGTGTTCAGGTTTAAGACGTGTGCCTGAGTAGCACTAACCAAGCGAGCTAGGATGACAGTCTTTCTTGAAGATCTTACTAGAAAGATATGAAAAGTGGGAAATGGAAGGGAATACTGAGCTAAGAGTCAGAGGAACACCCTCCTTACACTGCTCTCCCACACAAATCTACTCTCCCACCCAATTTACTACCCTTCCTCCCTCTCGCACACACCGTCTACGTAATTAGCTGGGAATCATAACCACGTATAATGACGCTGATGATGAAACACTTGGGAAATCACAAGGGGATGAGAGCGTCTGTATTTTTCTTGGCAGAGTTCATACAAAGACTGCGACTAGCTGAATTATTATGGTGCAAGACATTTACCAGGAAGGTCAGGTACACCACTGTTTCATGGTACCATACATTCACCAGGAATGTCAGGTACACCACTGTTTCAATGTACCATACATTCACCAGGAAGGTCAGGTACACCAGTGTTTTATGGTACAATGCAGTCACCAGGAAGGTCAGGTACACCAGTGTTTTATGGTACAATGCAGTCACCAGGAAGGTCAGGTACACCAGTGTTTTATGGTACAATACAATCACCAGGAACGACAAATACATCAGTGATTTTCACATTTATATTTCAACGACCAACAGTAATAATGACACATCCATTCCACACTATTCCCATATTTAGTCTGAAAAAAAATCTGTCGCGGAATCTAAATACATAGGTAAGTTAATTTAAAACTTTTGACTCAGGGTGAAGCAATATCTCGATTACTTTATTTTGGTTAGGCTTAGGTATAGTTGGGTTTACTTATTAATAAAAATTAACCAATTATAACATACCACAACAACCATCAATGAATTACAAGAGGAAGTAAAAACTTTTGAAGCGCAATCATGAAAATGAGACCCACCGAAAGCAGTAGAAGACTCAAATTCAGATAATTCTTGTTTAAGAATCGTAAAACAGTCACACATTTGACTGTCAAAGAGGACGAGCTGACCACTATGCCCGCTAGGGTTACATCACAACAACATAACCCCATTATTTCCTAGTCACGACAAAAAAGTAATTTATCATATATACAAGTGATATAATTCCGACAAGGAAATAACTGCTGTACCCAGGTGACTATCCGCTCGCGTCAAAAAAAAATCCTATCTGTGTCTTTTCCACTATCTCAATGCTGAGCGCTATTTTGATACCTAGCTAAACTCTTGTAACTTTGGTTCTATACTGTGTGTGTGTGTGTGTATTTGAGGGGTGAGGGGGCGTTCTTTGATCAAATTCCAATCTAGAATGAATGTAAGTTCAGTAATATTGGCGTCCATAAGCCTAATTACACGACCTTTCACATGCACCCAGGCAGCGTTGTGTCAATAGCTGTGTAAACCCCCGCTAGGCAACTCAATTTTCCTGATGGATCTCCTCTCCTCGGTCAACTTTTTTATTCACAAGTAGGGGAGAGATTTCTATAATATATATATATATATATATATATATATATATATATATATATATATATATATATATATATATATATATTTTTTTTTTTTTTTTTTTTTTTTTTCTGGCTTAAATAGCAACGCTCTTCTTGCCGAATAAGGCAAGCGAAAATTTGAGTATGCAATAATTTCCCAAAAATTATTCTGAACCTAACGAAAAAAATATATTTCATTGTGTTTATTAATAAATTATTGTAAACTTATCTAAAATATATTTAGTTGGATTAGGCTAAATTAAATTGCGCTTGTTACAATAAGGTTAGATAAATTTTCTAAAGTTCTTTTGGTACAAAATTATTAATTTTTACATTAACATAAATTTAAAAAATATATCTTTAAACGTATAAGAGAAAATCTTAGAAAGGACTTAATTTTAAACAAGTTCTTGCTAATTGATTACTTTTACCTATTCGGCACGACATACACACACACAATATATAATTATATATAATATGTAATTAAATCTTCTGTACCATACTATGTAATAAAATATTCCTATTGGTAAAAAAAAAAGAATGAAAAGATGGGGTGGTAGGGGAAGTGGAATATTCAAACGGCTTCAGGAAGAAATCCAAACATTTTTCCTTGAAAACTTTTTATCCACTTCTCCGAGGCTGTGGGTCCCACAATTTACACCAGAGGTGGACCCCCCGAATATATATATATATATATATATATATATATATATATATATATATATATATATATATATATATATATATATATATATATATATATATATATATATATATATATATATATATATATATATATATATATATATATATATATATATATATATATATATATATATATATATATATATATATATATAAATATATATATATATATATATATATATATATATATATATATATATATAAATATATATATATATATATATAAATATATATATATATATATATATAATATATATATATATATATATATATAAATATATATATATATATATATATATATATATATATATATATAAATATATATATATATATATATATATATATATATATATATATATATATATATATATATAAAATATATATATATATATATATATATATATATACACATACACACACACACACACACACACACACACACACACACACACACACACACACACACACACACACACACACACACACACACACACAGTAAAGAAGACTGAGCTTCAAGAAATATAATTCAAAGTAAACTTCACCAGAGATTTACTGAGGTACAAACAATGTTACAGGCGACAAATCAATCATCAGGATTCATTTCTAACACAAGAAAACTGTTAGAAAAAACTTAGTATACTGAAGGAGGAGCAAAAACAAGAGGGAATATGGTCGTAACATGGAAAATACTCAAGAGCTGAATGACAGTCAACGTTTTATTATTATTATTAATTATTATCATTAATTATTACTATTATTATTATTATTATTATTATTCAAAAGTTTTAAATTTCTATGGGTCATTCAGCTCTTTCTCGATGTATGAAGATAGGGGAAGCAGACTTCATGCATGGCTTCAGATATTGTTAGTGATGACTCCTGGTACTCATCACTAAAGTCTGGGACCAAATCTTCTTGCCCAGTGACCTCTTCCTCATCCTCCGCCAAACTGTCTAGAGCGTACCCCCCCCCCCCCCCCCCCAAAAAAAAAAAAAAAAAAAAAAAAAAGAGGAAACCCTACAGGAGCACCTTTTTCCAAGGAAACACTCCGGATGTTTCCCCTCGTAGACGAAGCCGTAGAGCAGTAGTTTTCAATCCTTTTTCAGTGATGGCATCCTTAAGTTACATATCCTGTGGCACTCCTTGTCAATTTCCTATTAGAACTGCTTCTAAAGAGTAGTTAAGTCTTAATAATATTAATAATAAAAACTTACACGCGCATAAAACACACAAAATATATAATATACAAGCCTGTTAATGTAATACAAAAGTATTACAGATCATAATAAAATAAACAGAAACTAACTTGTCTTGTGTAGCTTTTTTAGTGAGATACTTGAGCTTGGTGTGACTGGTAGATCCATTTGATATTATGTGGAATATTGGACAGACATTCCCATATTTATTCCTCAACAGACTGTAGTCTTTTCCTCTTGTTAAGTTTTATGATTGTGAGCACAGATCAGATGTGGAAAACTGCACGAAAATTAACAGGTTTTTTTTTCCACAACTTGAGGATAGGATATGTACTGTTAATCTCTATCAAAAATTCCTCCAGAGGCACTTCCTTACGCTTTATTTTCAGACTGGCATTGTTACGTATTTCAATTAATTCCTCTTCTGTGAGTGAACTTCGACGTTCTTGATACTGATGCAATATATGGGTTTCTCAACCAGTCACAGTTTTGCCTACATAGCTTGGGACAGTATTTTTTCCTGCAAGTACTTCAAGATGCTTAAAAATCAATGGCATCTCTTTATTCTCTGTCGCAGCAACATGTGGGAACATATCCATGTTGCCTTTCTTCACTTTGGAAGCTCAAATTATTAATTTCTCTCACCGCATTAATTTTGTCAGTGGAATTTAAGATATTTTCATTGTTGCTTTGCATGCTGAAATTTACATTGTTTAAATGTTCAGAGATATCCACTAAGTATGATAAGTTTGTAGACCAAGTGTCATCTGAAAGCAACAAAATTCTTCTTGCTTCTCAAGGGTAAAAAAGTAACTCATCCTTGAGTTGATACACTCGTGACAACACTTTGCCTCTGGATAGCCATCTTGCCTCCGTGTGCAGAAGATTCAAAGTCTTTGCCCCAACTTTTTCACATAGTTTGCCAAACAGTCGTGATTCAAGTGGCCTACTTTTTATGTAGTTATACAACAAATACTAGTCAAAAAACTGTGGTGCTTTAATTAATACAACGAAATTAGTGCAAAATTATTAATAATCTTGGGGCACCCCTGGACATTATCAATGGCACACCCGAGTGCCGCGGTACCCTGGCCTAGAGAAAACCGTACAGGCAGTCCCTCTCCTTGAGAGCAATAGAGTCCACTCAGGAAGATCAAGGTTGTGGAGACTCCCGTTTCTCAAAGCTTGAGAGAGGTGAATTCTTCCCTTCCTGGGCAGTGGTGTTACAGCCCACTCTCTCCCTCTCTCTGGAGATGACGCTTCATGGACAGTGCTACCTCCCACACACACTGTGGATATTGCTACTGATTTTAAGACTGGGTGAGGCAAAACTGTGCTGGGGCACTTAAGAGTGACTTTCTCGGTGGTTCATTATACCAGGAAGATGATGTTGACATGGATGACAGGTCGCGGAAAGTATTACTTTTGGCTATCATAGCAGGATGTTGACATGAGTAGCAGGTCGTGGAAACTATTTCTGGCTATCTTTCCAGGATGATGATACGAGTAGCAGGGCTGCTAATTTTTTGGATATCGTAGCAGGATGAGTGGCAGGTCGTGGTGGTTGCTACGTTTTGTCCATCTCACTTCCAAAGAAGTTTTTACATTTACAGAGCAATGTGACTACAAAACCACTGAATACTGTAATACAAGTTTTCCGACTTACAAACACACTTTCCACATACGTAACATAAACAAACCTTGGAAAACAAACTATTCACACTAACACACACTGATAACCAATAATACAATCACAAAAAAAGTTAAAATATCACATAGCAGTTAAGAAAATTATCACTCTGATAATATTAAAAGTATCCCCTAATATTTTCCCACAGGTTTCTAGAGATCTAATTATATATAAAAATATTATTACAAGGCCAAAACTATGAACAAAATTAAAATGCGTCAAAGAGCGGTATGCCACAGGCCACACAGAAGGAGTGAGGAGCACACACCTCACTGTTACCCGTCACACTGTGACTGGTAACAAAGAGGTGTGTCAAGTCTTGTCCTCACTGGTGGCCCAGTGATTCAGAATAATTTAATACACAATGGATCTTCATAATAACTCCAGGCTGGTCAGTGATAAATAGCTACACATGGGAATGCACCCCAAGAACTATTCCCCTATCATTACCAGCTAGTGAAACTTGTGCAAAAACCTCGACGGTAAAAATAACCAGTTCTTTAAAGCTCACATTAAAAATTAACTTGGTGTCAGTTTTGTCTGCACCCTTATAATGGTCCCACAAAAAAGTGGAAAAATTAACCACGCATTATTTTGCGATTTAAATAGAACTGAGTAAATATTCCTATACACTTTAATGTGTGTTCTAATGGGTTATTTCTTACAGAGTCTCATCTCTAATTAGCTGAGCGTTTTCCATAGCAACACCTACAGTACTTAGACTGTAATTCAGATATCCTAACTAGTTTAGGGCCTTATTTCAGGAAGCCAAATACAGAGGTAATTACGTGAATATTTAAAATTTGCATTTAGTCAAAGGCTTCAGATGCAGGTGTAGGGTGCAAATAAAATCTTCCAAGTCAAGAACAATAAGTACTCCTGATGATATTCAACGTCTATATAAAAGCTAATTTTATGTAACCTTAGGATATCCATGCGGATACGATATGGATATCCATACGGAGATGCTATTTGCACCCTACACCATCTTATGACTTACCATATCATTTGTAAGAGGCAACAGTGGAGGCTCTAGCCGAGAAGAATTAAAGCTGTAATAAGCAGCTGGTGGTGTCCATAAAACATCAAGTGAGATGGGAAGACAGGTAATGATCACACACACACACACACACACACACACACACACACACACACACACACACACACACACACACACACTAGTCAAAAAAAAAGGTTAGTTCGTCTACAGTAACTCTTTCAGTTTCATATTCAGAATACAAGAGAGACGACGAGAGAAGTCAGTAAGAGAAAAACATTCTGTTGCAGTTATGACTCTGGTAATGGTTCTGAGGATCATCGCCCCTGCTGTCCGGTCTCAGACTAGATCTCTTAATTTAAAGATCAAATATTACAAGAATAAGAACTGTTAATAAACACGCATAAATGTTAAGTGAAAACTGAATGTATGTAAATATTTGTAAGTCATCATACATGTTCAGGAAAACTTGAGAGCAGCACTCCGGCCACAGCAACACGTTCAAGAAGCTTCACTTTCACACTCCTGACACATAAGAAAGAAGGAACACTGCAGCAGACCTACTGGCCCATGCGAGGCACAGGACGGTAGTACCTCCCTTGATGAAAAACAAACCATACCACGGGTGGGGATAGAACCCGCGATCAGAGAGTCTCAAAACTCCAGACCGTCGCGTTAGCCACTGGACCAGCTAGCCACAATAAGATTCGTCCAACCAGGTATATTTCTACACCATAGGAAGGTTAGCATAGGCACCAATGTGACCACAAATGCAAGTTTTTACAGACGAATCTCCAGCTAGCGTGGCCGTGACGAACTCTAGTTCAAGTCCCCTCAAAGTCGTTAACATGACTCACGAAATCGTAATGACACGGTTGCAAACAAACCATACCACGGGCGGGGTTGCTGGTTGATGGTTGCTGTCTACCAAACTACTGTATATGGTAGCAACTTGTATCTTCCACTTAAGTGTTAGTAAAAAAAATAATACGAATAATTATCTTCATAACGAAGAACTAAACCCATAAAGTCACAGAGCAGCAGCTGGAAAAGTGGAATAAATCTGTATGGTCCAAGAAAGCGAAGGGCAGCTACAACGCCACATATTAAAGGCACGTTGCCTGTATCACGGTACTTCTCGACCCCCTTTCAAAGAAAAAAAAATATCAATAAAATCACAAAATTTAAACTTCCTCACACTCGCTATTATTAAAGAAGAAATAGATGGTGGTGAGCCTAAGCCAAGCCCTGCCGGTGTCTCATTACATGCAGTCTAATAATCCAGTGTTTAGCATTTGGCGTCACCGTGGGGGAAGGGAGGGATAACTGGCTTGTTCTGCCCGCCTGGGTAAGCCTGATAACACAACCGCCCGTATTTCCTCCCTTCGTCCTGCTAGACTTGTTCAGCAAGTCCCAGCAAAATCGATAGTTTTTTCTCCTGGGCGCTCGTCTGTGGTGGTTATCGGGGAATAGAAGTAGGTGTGGGGATAAGGATGGTGGCAGAAGTGTAGCTGGTGGCATGGATGATGGTGGTGCTGATGACAGTGTTAGTGTGGATGGTGTTGGTGGTGGTGGTAATGGTGACAATACGTAAAAAGGAAGACCTTGTGAACCATTTTGAAGCTACCTATAAACAAGAAGTAATCTACTGCTACTTGTCTTGTCAAGACAGAAGAGGTGAAGACAATAAATCAGAAGGCTCTCTCCGCAAACCAACATCACTTCCGCCATGAAAAATAACTATCTATTTTAAGAAATATGCTGTAATGAGAAACGTGTGTGGATACTCAAAGGTGTATGTAGACATTTAGGTTCTGCGTGCCAAGGTTGAAGAAAAGGAATTATTATTATATCCATGAGGCTGTTTCTTCAACTGAGTGATCGACAGTGGAACGAATTGCTCTATGAACACTTATACGACAATGTTGTATTGTTCATACAGCTATACGTTCCTATACTACTGCTTCAATATAAATGATCTCTAATTGATGTGCATTTATTATTTTATTAAGTAGTATGGACAGATGCACTCTGGACACGGGTGTCACGCCACTCTACTGATGTGATCCTCAGGTTTAAAAAAAAAAAAAACTAAGACAATCTGGTTAGTCAGTGCTGTGAACATGAACATTTGTTGCTAACATTATTAATATGCTGCTGTTTTAATAATTTGCTGCTTTCCTAACAATATACTGATGTTTTAATAATTCCCTATCATAAATATGTTCTATCGTGGTTAATTTACCATCATATTTCGGAAATTATTCCCAGGCGATCAAAACAATTTAGGGTACTGAATTAGCATTCCAAAAACCATACCCGTAATTTGGTAAAATAATATACGTTGTGAATGACAAAAATGTTGACGAAAGGGAAAATATCCCCACCAATTATACCTGTAGAGGAATGCTCTATTTCCCCTCCTCTCTATTGTACGAAGGGATGTGAGCAATGCATACCGGACCTTACAAGGACATAACAGACGCTGAACATTAAAATGGTATAAAATACCGACAGGTTGTTAGGTAAGACACATATGCAACAGTTAGGTATCTTTATTATGAAACGTTTCGCCTACACAGTAGGCTTCTTCAGTCAAGTACAGAAAAGTTGATAGTAGCAGAAGATACTTGAAGACGATGTAATCAGTCCATCACCCTTAAAGTTTTGAGGTGGTCAGTCCCTCAGTCTGGAGAAGAGCATTGTTCCATAGTATGAAACAATTGTTTCATACTATGGAACAATGCTCATAACAGACGCTCCCCAGTTTCCTGCCAAGTGGGTCAGGATAAACTTATGGAAGATGTTTGCCCAGAGGAAAACTTTATTTTTTCTAAGACATACTAGATAAGATAGTTAATACGTCCTTAGCCTAATGATACTGCCGGTATCAGGGCACGACGCATATTTTCCGCCCTGGGTGCCGGAGTGCCCAGAACAGTACGCAATTGAAGAGAGAACAGTACCGAGGCAAGGTGAAGCACCGCTGAAACATTAATCAGCGTCGGTATTAATTTCAGTCTGTCTGTGGTTTCATTTAATTACAAACGACAAACAAACATTCGTGGTAGCGAATTAACCCCGTTAAGTAATTAAGGAGAGAACTGAGGCAGTGGTCACACAGCGTTGAAACGGAAGCTTCGTGACCCAGTCGTGCGACGTATCACCAACAATTCTCTCTACCGTGGAGAGCTTATTAACCGCAGATATAACCAAGAAATGTTTACGAATGAATCTTCGTAAAGAGTGATGGTGACAAAGTCAGGTGACGCTGAACAGAAGTACGATGTCCCGTGAATCACCCTCAAGAAACAGACGGCTTATCTTCATTCAAACCAGTGGACATCGGTATCCAGATAACATGGTAGTGTCGCAACTCAAAGATACACGAACTAAGGTAAGTCTCCCAGTGGAATACTGCAGCAATTTGATCAGGGAGTGTTACAAAATTTTGGATAAGCACCTTTGGGATGTCGTGATACGTGACTTCTCTTACGTGAGACACACCTGTACAACAATGGAATACATAGCAGTTAGGTGGCATTCCAAACCCCCTACATGTTTCGCCCAACATACAGCTACAGGGACAAGATTCTAAGGTCGCTGACGGAGGAGAGAGACCTGGGTGCAGCTTTTGGAACCTTCAGATCGTCAATTATTAATTAACTGGTTCATGTTACTAATGTTCACACAAAGTCCCAGGAGTGATTTTTTGGAACTGTAACGTTCCAATAATACCGAAAAGTAAGGATTATTGGGTTCTTATCCGGTGCAACATACTCTAATGTTAAATGCTAATTATCTCACCAAGTGCCCAACCTCAATATCTTAACCCTTCCTGTAAACTTACAAATACTCTTTTCTTTATTTTAAGTAGGTTAGGTTGGATGAACCTATAAAAACGTATACTTAACCATAAATTAAATATAACAGCTTTGATACGCCTGGAAGTATGTGTTTCTTTCCTGACCAACAAATTCGTCTTAACCCATCGCCGTTGGTGGGAATGGGGAGGTGGTAGAGCATACTAACACCCGATCAATATCCCCATCACATTCATTTGAATCTCAAGGATCTTAAAGTGTGGACTATAAATAATTCCCAACATTTAATGAGAAGCACAATGGACTAATCGTCTCCCTTATGCTCCGACATGTTGTAAATAAAAATGCACAATTAATTTTTTATATGGCACTGACTGAGCAGTGACGTTGTCAGACACTCCCGTGCAACAGTCGCTTCTTAAAAAAGGTAATCTATTTTTCGAAATGTTTATGCAACAGTTTCTGAAGGTTTGTTTTGTATCTGCGCTCACAAAATCAGGTGATGTATTGCGGTGTTCTACAACTGTAGACACAAACTATTGTTCTCATTTCCACTAAGCAATATTTTATGGAGCCGAAGTGCCATGAGATAATTTAGAGGCATTAAATTTTACCATTTTAAAAGTTTAGATCAGATCAAGCAGTCTGTTCTTCTTCAAGAAGAACAAGTTTATTTCTTAACATCTTCAGCTGCCTGTAATGCATATATTTGTTGCTCTTCTCTGTTTCTTCCTATTTCCAATTTTTGGGAATTTATGGACCCAGATTGTTCAACACACTCAAGGTGCCATCTTACTAATGAATATCAGTATTGTTAATAGAGTTAATACTCAATATATATTTTAAGTGTTATCAAAGTCTGCTATGATACTTGTGGTTGGAAAGTATTTTCTTAACCTGAGGATGTTAAAAATGTTCTCTATATGATGTTAAAAACAGGAGAGTGCAATTTGGTTGCGTCTACTATTAACGGGCGCAGGATCGAACCTCCACCATTCGTTGCGCTGAATAATCCACATGGGTTTAGTACTTCATATTACATAAGTAAATTTTTATCTCGTGTGATACTCGTATAGATTTAAATACAAACGTTGCCATGCGATTTTATTTGTATAATTCATATTTACAGTCATGCTGTATTTGGTGCAAAAGTTCACCCAACTATGGTGGCCTGGTGGTTAACGCTCTCGCTTTACACGGTGAGGGCCTGGGTTCGATTCCCAGCCAGAGTAGAAACATTGGACGTGTTTCTTTCCACCTGTTGTCTATGCTCCCCATCAGTAAAATGGGTACCTGGGTGTGAGTCGACTGGTGTGGGTCGCATCCTGGGACACTGACCTAAGGAGGCCTGGTCACAGACCGGGCCGCGGGGGCGTTGACCCCCGGAACTCTCTCCAGATAAACTCCAGATAAACAAACACAAACAGTAATAAACAACGAAAAAAATAAAAAAAAACAGCACTTCAAGGCATGGTCTTGGGGTCTTTGCCGTTTCTATCATTCTCACAGCATGTATATATAAAAAAAACTCGTCACAGCTTCGTATCATTATCTATGGGTCATAAAAAATAAATATGAATGTATCCTCAATAGGAGACAACGAAAAAAATAGAAAATTTAAGTAAAATCTTTCAGTGGGCAGCAGAAAATAAAAGTAATCAATGGTGACCGATTCCAGGTGTTCGGATATGGAAAGTGAGGAGATATACAAAGGTACGCAATATGTAAAACAATGTATGACCACCAGTTAGAAAGAAAAGAATATGTGAAAGACCTGTGTGTAATGTCAAATGACCTGTTGTTTAGTGTACACAATAAGGCAAATGTTGAGGTGGATAATAAGTATTGTTCAAAAAACAAAATATGACGACGCTGTTCAAATTGCTCGAATATTGTTGAGTTTTGACGGCACCATTCTGGGCAGGAGAGAGAGAGAGAGAGCTGGGACAGATAGAGACTGGATACAAAATGCATAAAGCCACTGTGAATGCCCAAAAGTTTAGAATATGTTACTAAGGGTCCAAGGACTGATCCTTGACATACCTCAAGTTACAAAGAATCCATAACTGATCCTTGATATATCTCAAGTAAGGAAGGGTCCAAGGCTTGATCATTGAGACACCGCAACAAAGTAGGTTCAGCCACTCTTATACTTCCCAAGTTAATACCAGTAACGGCTTTCACTCTCCGAGTCTGTGATCTAGTTGTAATTCTCATTCCATACAACGTGATCTTAATTTAATGTTTGAATAGTTAACTATCGCTTACAAGTTTTTGAAGACGTACTGATACATAACATTTGAAGAGATATTACAATTAATAATAAATTTCAATTGCATTAGGCAAGATTTTTTATTGCGAAATCAACGTTGTCAATTTATATACAGTTTTTTAACACAAATTTTATGATCTTATTGCTAATAATTTCACATATTCGACATAACTAATGTCAGATGGTGACATTGAATGCATATTTACAGTTTCTTTTTAAAATACTGAGTTGACATTTGATTGCGCTCAGATACATGGTGTGATGTTATTTTATAGTCTATACACACCGAGAGGTGTATATTTTTGTATATGTATGAAGAGTTGTATATCTGTGCACGCACAAATATATACCTGTATGTGTGTGTATGATTATATATGGGAACAGGTGGCCATGGGTCAGATGAGAGGTTCCTTGATCCTTAATCAAGAGATTCACCTCAAAGTGACGATTCCTGTTGAAGGAGAAGGGCCAAACACACTTCTTGTCAAGGCCTGTATATCTTGCTGCCAGTCTGTGCGGTACATCCGGCCCCACGGACATATTTCTGGATATGGCCCAAGAAGTCAGAGTGAGCCAGAAGACAACAGTAGAGAGTTTGCTTTAGCAGCCTTGCCTCAGCATCCATTCGTTCATTTCCCAGGACACATGGTGCGATATACTCCCAGACCGTTTATTCTTGCACAATTTCTTCAGTGTCTCTACTCTAAGAGTTGTATTCCGTGTCTGGTAGTTACACTCCTTCCCGTTTTCTCTTTGCATTTACTAGTCTTACAGCTTGTTCAAGTCCTCTTGAAGTCTTCACCTGTCCTCTCATTATTTTTTTCATTTTACAATCACTCGTAAAGTGATGAGTACAATTTCTGGCAATTATCAGAAACATCAGGGATTCAGGCACCATTTCTTGGGGAGCACCACTTATCACCCTTGCCCACCCATCCTCATAACTCCTCTCTTACCATCACAATTTACTCTAAACTCGTGCTAGTTGTCTCTGCTTCTTTCTTTGTAGATGTTCTATTATTCTTCGTATATTCTAGCATTGCTAGTCGGCAAAACTAGTCTATAGTTCACTATTTCTTCTCCCGTTTTGAATATCGGAATCGCATTAACAGTTTTCCAAGTGTCTACGCTATCGACAAGCTCCACTGACTTCCAGCATGCAGTGCCCAGTCATACCTACTCTTGAAAATCTTCATGGCGCTTGCGTCCACCACCATTTTTTATCTAGTGTGCTTCACTCGCCAACCTACAACTGGAAAAGTATTTCCTTACATCCCTGTGGCTCACTTGCGTCATTAGCTACCATCCATCCCCGTAGCTTCCTCCCGTCGCATCTCAAAACTTCCATCCCTAGCCACTCTCAAATCAGCAGAGTATTTTGTATGCCATGATTATCCCCCTTGTTTTTCCTCTTCTACAGTGTTGATGAATTCCTCAGGTCCGCCTCCTAGTTCATTCCCCTCAATACCGGTACCTGTTATAATCTTCTGAACTTTCTCTAGTTTCGTTTTTGTTTGATAAGTTGTGTGTATAACGTTGACGCAGTATAATCCAGTATAAGCCTGGCCTAAGTTGCGAACGTTCTAAAGTAATCAACCACGGTACAGGTGAGTTTAGAACCCATAGCAAGCGAGTCGTAAAAATCCAGGTGAGTGCGTAAGCTACTGGGCCAGCTGGCTACAGTGAGATTTGTCCAACTAGGTAATTTATACACCATAAGGAGGTTATCATGGGCCACCAATATGACCACAAATGAAAGCTGTTATAGATGAATCTCCCGCCAGCGTGGCCGTGACGAACTCTAGCTCAAGCCCCTCAAAGTCGTCATGACTCACGAACTCTTAATAACACGACTGCAATCGTGTTATCACGATTTCGTAAGTCACTCTAAATTAATATTTGTTAGAGCTGCTGAAAACAATTATACTTAACAGTTTTACATATACTGCTGAACTTTCTTAGTTGATGCGTATATCTGCTGTTCACATGCGCTGTGAGTGCGTGTATGCGCCCCCCACCCCTATCCCCTCCCAACCCAGCCTCTTCCGACGCAGTATCTGTCATGACTGTCCGCCTCTTCCTGTCACTCGGTAAAACGACTCTCATGATTTAAACAATCAGAGTTCCCAAAATAGAAATAAGATTACGACACACACTGACCTGACAATCTCCGAGAGTGAATCGTGAAGGTATTATTTTGCAGCATTATGTCTCGCTTCTCTCTGCTAATTTACCAACTGGATAAAATGGCCTTTAATGACAGATTCTTTTTCGCGTAAAAAAGGGCGTTTTTAGACGAAAATATAAAAAGAAACTCAATTAACATTTTGCAATCTCAATATAAAAGTCTAGAACCCTCCCCCAGACACACCCGCACGCGCACATATGCCTGCGCGTACGAGAGCGCACGCGCGCACACACGCACGCACGCGCACACACGCACAGGTGGACAGAGACAGGATGTTCCAGAGATGGAACACACAAGGGGTCACAATTGGAAGCTGAGGACTCAGATGAGTCAAAGAGATGTTGTTAGGACGTATTTCTTAAGTCAGAGTTGTCAGGTAGTGGAATAGTCTTGGTTAAGTGACGTAGTGGAAGTAGGAACCATACATAGTTTTAAGACTAGGAATGATAAAGCTCATGGAGCAGGGAGAGAGAGGACCCAGTAGCGTTCAGTGAAGAGGCGGGGTCAGGAGCTATGACTTGACCCCTGCAACCATAATTAGGTGAGAAATAGGCGAGTACACACCACTCACAGGCCAAGTGTCTATCGATAAGTGCCTTTGACAACTAGTAACTAACGAGCGTACACCCCCCCCCCCCCTACACACACAAGCACAAACACGAAAGCTGGATAAAGTAGAGATATTTGCAACTAGGATGGTTTCAGTACGTAAAAAGATGAGCTAGAAGTCGAGGCTCAATGATGTAAATGTGACAACCCTGAGAGAGAGAGAGAGAGAGAGAGAGAGAGAGATGGAAGCTAAGAACACCCATAAGCCACAGAGATGTTAGGAAATACTTCTTCAGTCTCAAGTGAGGCCAACAATAGGAATAAACTGGACGTAGTGGAGCTAAAGATAGCTCTAACTCCTTGGATCAAGAGTCCCTTACAAGCATCGAGGTACCCTCCTTGAAGAAATAGTATGGAAGAGATAATATAACTACGGAGAACACTAACACAACTATGTATTACCAGCTACAAATCCACGATAATGCATAAAACACCCGAAGAAAATATTAATTGAATTCCGTTTTAAAATTAAAAGAAAATATTTTATGATCAGATTAAAAAAAAAAAATTATTTAAATGAGACTTTTATTGAAGTATGAAATGGTACGCTCATAATACAAAGCAATAAAAGTATATGGATTTGTATATTGGCATTATTATTGGTGGAATGTCTTAACAATAGTTTTGGCAACCTGACGGGATAATACTCACCACCCACAACTTATACAAGTATATAACGCAGAAATAAATATAATGATGGTATTTTTGTGGTTAAATGTGTGTTAACAAGATGCTAACGACAGCAAGTCAACAAACAAAAAAACGCTACCGAATGATATTTGTGGAATATAAAGGTAAAAGTTGATCTTAAGATGGCCGGTCCGTAAGTTTGTTTATAATGGCACAGGTACACGATGCAATTATTATAATCATGGGGGAGCGCTAAACCCGTAGGATTATACAGCGCATGTGGGGGGAAGGGATGGAAGGTATTCAGGCTCAATTCTGGGAACCGGAGCACATATCCAATTCCCTAGGTCAAGAGCCCTTTCACCAGCGTCAAGAAACCTCCCTTGAAGGGCCATGACTCCATGAGCGCTTGAAAAACAGTCACTACATTAGTCAGTTTTAGGTTATTGGTGAAATAAAACTAAATCACAGCCATTGCAAATATCACATAGAATAAAGTACCACGAGAGAATCTTCTCCACTGGCCCGGCCAGCTGCAGTAAAAGTGAGAGCGCTAGTGCATGGCAGCTGGCTTTAACCACCAGATTACCCTTGGTAATCTGGCGAATATTGGATCGTGGGTTTGCCCAAAATCGTCCTTGAGTTGCCGTTTAAGAGTTATAAGCTTATAACCAGGCATAAGGCGCACCGTCACGTAAGTGGGCATGCAGCTCTCATGGAACTCCGTCAATAGCCACTTAACAGTATCAGCAGTGACCGAGAGGATGCCGACAGAGGTGTTCGCCTCTCATCAAAAACACTGTCCATCTCGATACATTTCTGCACCTTTGCAGCATACGCTAAGTCACAATCATGCAGCCATAACCATGCAAAGCCACAATCATGCGGCTTATTAAGGCGGGAAGCCACCATCGGGCTTGTCCCAACAAGACTCGCCATGACGTACCATAAATAAGTACCCAGAGCCCCGGCTACGGGTGGAAGAGTCTCGTTGAACATTTGACATCAGTCTCAGGAGCGTTTGGACCATCTGACATTCAACTCTGACAAATTCTCTTCCCCGGATTTAAACCTCACCACCAATGTGGTATGTACACCGAGAGGTGGATCTCTGTATATAGTTTAATTTAATGTCTATTTTTATTACTAAAGAAATCTTAATGTCAGTGTATATATGATCTATTGTCTTATGATCCTCGTGAAGGTGATAGTTAATAAATAAACTCCACCACGGTGAAAACGTGTGACTGTTCCAGGGAGCACTAAAGGTAAACTTATGGGTCAGTTTAGCAAACAGATAAGCACTGCAACAGCCTATAACATATACGAAAACAATTTGTGCACAAAAATCATTTAGTAACAGACTAAGCAAGTGGCACAACTCAACATTTTTTATAATGTGCTGGTCGCCAATTGGCTGTAATGCAACTGGCGATCGGCACTTGAAAAAATATACATTTATACATGGATTTTGAGAGCAACTAGTCTTGCAAGCACTAGAGAATAACTTGCTCAAATTGAACTCTCAATAAAGGTAATATAATTGTTGCATAAAAATTAAAAAAAAAATCGGATTTCTCTTGTATGAATCTCATTCTCCTGAAGCATTAACATCCATAAGAAAAAAGAAATGTAAATAGCTCGCACCCTGCGGGTTATATTATTTTGTTGATAAAAGTTCCTAGTGGACGAACAGTTAACAACAAAATACCTTAACCCACAATGTCAGATAACGTAGGTTATCTACAATGGTGGTACAGTGGTCTAGAGCGTCCAGAGTTTGGACAGCTCTCTGAGAGGCTGTCTAAATTCTCGAGGCTCTAGTCTCGACTAGTTGCAGTATCGTTTTTTGCTTTAAAACTAGTTTCCGAGGTTGCATTGAGATTATATATATATATTATATATATTTTTTTTTCCAACAAACCGGCCGTATCCCACCAAGGCAGGGTGGCCCAAAAAGAAAATCAAAAGTTTCTCTTTTTAAATTTAGTAATATATACAGGAGAAGGGGTTACTAGCCCCTTGCTCCCGGCATTTTAGTCGCCTCTTACGACACGCATGGCTTACGGAGGAAGAATTCTGTTCCACTTCCCCATGGAGGATATATATATATATATATATATATATATATATATATATATATATATATATATATATATATGTGCCGAATAGGTAAAATTGGTCAATTAGCAAGAACTCATTTAAAATTAAGTCCTTTCTAAAAAAATTTCTTGTGCGTTTAAATATATATTTTTTCGTTTATGTTAACGTAAAAATTAGTAATTTTATACCAAAGGAACCTTACAAAACAAGCGCAATTTAATTTAGCGTAATCCAACTAAATATATTTTAGACAAGTTTACAATAATTTAATAATAAACACAATGAAATATATTTTTTTCGTTAGGCTCAAAATTATTTTTGCGAAATTATTGCATACACAAATTTTCGCTTGCCTTATTCGGCAAGAAGAGCGTTGCTATTTAAGCCAAAATCGCAAGTTTTACCTATTCGGCACAACAAACAAACTTGAAAATTTCAATATTCTCCGAGAAACGGGCAATGTTCACACTCACCACACCAGCTCTGAGGTAGAAAGTCTGGAGATCGAGAGGTGTACAGTACTTCTCCAGTGATAAACTCAAATCTTGATCACTGACTCGTGTGTTTGCCTTCGTATGCCACAATTACTGTCAGTCTGCACTTCACACAAATCGCTTGCTGGATATCGTAATAATCACAAACGCGCGTGCGCGCACACAAACTTGACGCGTTTACCGAGAGCACGATGAACGTTCTCCCGTCCTGCTGTGGTGATTAAGGTCCATTACAGTGTAAACCACACGGAGCCCAACCTCCCAGTGCCCAGGTTACGTATTCTTTAAATCTGTTTGGAAAGAGCAGAGGTAACTAACGTTCCCAAACAAGAAAGGTGGAAAACATAAGTCACTGAAATATAGAACAATTGCTGAAAACCCTGAGACAGCGAGATGTTTAAGCTTGTACCGGTGTCAGCTGCCGGCTCACTTGAAACACCGTAAAGAGGAAAGAAATTAACAGGCGTTTGACGCACCAATCAGAATAAGAGAAAACAAGGAGGAACAGTTAGGTAGCCTAGTAAGCTTAAAGTGTACTGACTGCAGGAGTCATTAATTTTCCAATTCACCTGTTAGCTAATATGAAGCATACCATTAACCATGAAACAGATATATATATATATATATATATATATATATATATATATATATATATATATATATATATATATATATATATATATATATATATATATATATATATATATATATATATATATATATATATATATATATATATATATATATATATATATATATATATATATATATACCTTTCGGTATATAAACACCGTGTTTTTTTTGTAGGAAGTGATTATTGCATTTAAAAATAAGTGATACGTCACACTGACGTGCCACAAGATATATACACCTTAAGGTGCGTATACGTGGAGAGCATATACATGGAGAAAGCATACTTCTCAGCGTATATATATGTTAGCATAAGGGTGAAGTGCAGTCTTAATAAGCATCATGCAGGTGATAGGCCTTAAACCTAACTATGTATTCCCCTTTAATTGTTCGTAAGGAAACTGAAATTGTTATCAACAGAACGCTATTATCGTGAGTGTATTTAAGTAGGTGCTCATTAATATGATAATTTACTAACTAAAACGACCAGCAACATGACCTTGAGGGTGAGCCTCTTCTAAATTGATTAAACAACATTCTTGATGGCTTTCAAATAATGTTAAATGTTAAATACTATACTCGAACCTACGAACCTGGGAACAAGGAACTCGACCACCGTACCACGCTGGTCCAATACCTTGGCGTCCAGCTAACACTAGACATTTTGGTCGAAGGCAGCCAGCTTTCAGGCAGGTGGCTTTCAGCTTTTCATCTTATCCCTTGCATGCATCGACCGACGAGAGATTTTTACAATGCTTAGAATTCGCAGAATAGGCGTACCTTGTTCCAAGGACCGTAGGTTCGAGTCTCCTTCGACCTGAGATTAGTGTTTGTGAATATTTTAGATAAGTTTACAATAATTTAATACTAAACACACACAATGAAATATATTTTTTCGTTAGGTTCAGAATGATTTTTTTGCGAAATTACTGCATAAACAAATTTTCGCTTGCCTTATTCAGCAAGAAGAGCGTTGCTATTTAAGCCAAAATTGCAAGTTTTACCTATTCGGCACGACATACAATATTAATAATATACATTATATATATATATATATATATATATATATATATATATATATATATATATATATATATATATATATATATATATATATATATATATATATATATATATATATTTATATATATAAATCACGAACAAGCAACACAAGATGTAAAACCACGAGCGGAGTTGAAAGATAGCTCTAGGCCTTTCATGTTGTAATCAACACATCAGGAGCTTGCAGTGTTGCGGAAATGAATAGAAATCCAGGTAGAAGAGCTCAAGGGAGGGACTCGAGCTAGTGTGTGTTTAGCCAGGAACATTTTATTTTAGTTACGACATCAAAGTCGTAACAGTGTGTGTGTGTGGGTGGGTGGGAGTAATTTTTTTTTGAGGGATTAAATTTACAGGCTAAGATTTGTTATCCTACCTCATTCGTTATCCTACGCACATTTGTTATCTTACTTCATCTTTCCTCACTTTAAAAGGTACACAGCCTGCAGGACCCACACCAGTCGACTAAATCCGTATGCAACACCTGGGCATTAAATAAAGATACCCAGGTGCTGTACATGTGTCTAATTCCTCATCGTGTCAGTATTGTACACCATTACTGTAATAATACTGGTAGGTGAACCTGGGTACTTGGGATGCGACGAAGGCGTAGCCTACTACAGTGCTAACAGCCACTTCTAGAAATGATTCAGAGACAATCAGTGTACTATTTACTGTAAAGTGCAGCGACCGTCAACAATGTCCTGATCATCACACTGAGCTTCATCCAGTCTCTTTCTGTAAGTAATGGTAAGATAAGGTACACTTCTCTAAATGACAGTGTAGAGCTGAATGACCAAGGCTGATTTAGTATGGGCCATTCAGCATCTTTGATCGAGACCCCTTCACTAGCATGAGGATGCTTCCCACCCCATCTTAAAGGTAAGAAGGTTTCAGGCGCTCCTATTGTGTTTAATTTTTACACTTATTAATGTCTTATGTCCCACTTCCTTCTCTTCCATTTTTTTTTTACCTTTCCCAATTTTATTATCCTTTACATTTTTAAACTCCACCTCCTTCCTTTCTTTCTTCCTCCCACCCACAACTTTTCTTCCCTCTCCCATCTTCTCTTCCCACCGTCCTCTTCTGCTCTGTACCACTCCCCCATCATCCGCTAAGTAGCACTGGAAGCCTAGCTTATGCTCCAACGCTTCCAATTAAGGCCGCCGCTACCCTAGCTGTTGAAAAGTGTCACAACTGGTAAAAAAAAAAATCTTGAAAAAAACAGGAAAATAAATTAATTAGTATGCAGCTTGGGTTTTGGTGTCAAAGTACTTATGATAAGTTATGATGCTCCTGTTGCTCGTTTCATCCTGACGGAACCACACTTTCAAAGATATTCTTGTGCTTACACTAAAGGCTTCGTTATTGGCTTCATCTACCAAAACTGATAAATACTTTGATCAGAATGAGTTACATATCAGACCACTACACTGTGGTGGTGTGGAGGTCTGGAGAGTTAGTGGTCTGGTCTAAATATCGACAAGCTGGCGAGACATCCTGGGTTCGATCCATTGGCCAGCTCCACTCTTATTCTTTGCTTTAAAACCACTTTTAGCGCTTCTTTTTTTATAATAATAATAATAATAATTTAAAACCACTTGTTTCCGTGGTTGCATCAATACTTGCACTGCTCGGCTGATGGTACTCAAACTGGAGTGAGCTTACATTCCCCCGGATACGGCTGATAGAAGGAAACTATGTCTAGCGATTATATTACACGCACAACGCTGTGCCGCCATGGTGTGGAGCCCCTAAGCGTCTTGGGTCTGGTCTGCCTCTCGGAAGATGGGCGAGAAGTCCTGGGCTCGATCCCGGGCCAGCTGCAGTATTGATTATATATATATATATATATATATATATATATATATATATATATATATATATATATATATATATATATATATATATATATATATAAGGCAAATATCGCAAACCAAGCGATACAAGATGCAAAACAACCACGGGGGGGGGGGGGGGGGGGTGGAGAAGAATGATAGCTCTAGGCCTTTTATGTTGCAATCAGCACATCATCATCAGCTTGCAAAATTGCAGAAAAGAGGAGGGAGTCCATACAAATACATTCCCAGAGGACCGCGTTCCACTCCAGTGAACGCGGTCCTCTGGGAACGTATTCGCGTGGACTCCCTCCTCTTTTCTGCAATTTTGCAAGCTCCTGATGATGTGTTGATTGAACAAGAAAGGCCTAGAGCTATCATTCTATTCCCCCCCCCGGGGTGGTTTTGCATATATATATATATATATATATATATATATATATATATATATATATATATATATATATATATATATATATATATATATATATATATATATATATGTGTGTGTGTGTGTGTGTGTGTGTGTGTGTGTGTTTACACACAAAATATTGATAATAAAGTAGACAGGCAATTAGCAAGATAAATCATTCTTCAGAAAGACTGTTAAGTAGTTGACCGGACAGATGATATAAGCTCATTCTTCTCTCTCTCTCACCTTTGCCCTTGTTTCCAAGCGTTAATTAAGACAATCTGTACAAGTGTTACAAAGATTAGGAAAGAGATTTCCACGGAATCAAACTTTTAACGAATCTAAGTCATGGATATGTATAATTTAGTTTCTTGAAACAAGTACTAGAGTCGAGAAAGAGTTATGTATATATACATATATAAACAACGATTTTAAAATAATAATAATAATAATAATAATAATAATAATAATAATACTGAGAAAGTGCTAAATCCGTACTAATCATTCCGCTCTTGGGCAAAGGGAGGTAATCAGGTTTTATTCAGGAGGACAGCTCCAATTCCTTGGATCACGAGCAAAGATTCCGAGAAAAGATCACTACGAAGTACATGATATACGTACACAGTTACCATCAAGTTGAATAGACTAACTTGAGAGAGACCAGAACGAAGGACATCAATGGCTGCTGAACACACAGATGAACCAAACGTAGATTATTTTTATACTCATGGGGAGCGCTAAACCCAAGGAGCGCAAACCTAAGGGACGTAAACCCAAGGAGCGCAAACCTAAGAGACGTAAACCCAAGGAGCGTAAACTCAAGAGGCATAAACCCACGGGACGTAAACCCAAGCAGTGTAAACCCAAGAGGTGTAAACCCACGGAACGTAAACCCAAGGGACGTATACCCAAGGGAAGTGAAAAATATTAAACGAGGTAGGAAAGCTAGTAGAGCAGGTAAATTCCTTACGTTTACTCAAGGTAAGAATGGTAGAAATCAAGGGGCTGGCAACCAACCAATATAACCTATCTGAAGGTTAAGAGGTAGGGAGAGGAGCTGCTGTTCACTGGTAAACAACAAATAAATAAAAAAAATTCTCGTCCCCTCACTCACCCCTTCTTCATGCCTTTCCCCACTCACTCCCCACTTTCTTCCATTCCTTAGCTTTTCCTTTCCTGACCTTGCCCCCTTCCCTCCTGAAAGTTACACTCCTTCACCCGTACTAACAAACAAAGTCTGCCTTTGCATCAGTGCTGGGTAAGTCTCACCATAAACTAGAATAACACAGTGTACCCAGTAAAGCCGCAAGACCTTCCAGGGTAATCTTAATTCTTATAAAACCATAACAAGAAATATTTACGAGATCCTGAGTGTTCATAAGGATTACCTATGGGTAGGTGGGTGAGGGTTAAGTACTGGCTGTAGTACAACTTGCTGTTGTGACGCAGCTTATGACTACCTTGCTTTTGTTTTGATTTTCTTCATCCCGCGCAAATCAGCTTGCAAAATGATATGCGCGGGAAAGTCGAAGGCAGAAAACTGTTCCTCGCCACGCAAACGTTAAATAAATTCGAGCTACTTTTTTCCTTAATATCTCCTATCGAAGAAATATAAATTCCATACACCATAATTTGTGTAAATAAGAGGAGAAAGTTATTAAAAAGTGTTACTTTCAAGGTATGAGGTTGAGTGTTGATATTTCATGGTGACTCGGAAAGTTCTAGATATTTTGGTCTTAATTTGCGGCCTCATGACCACTATAAGGCGTAACGTGAGCTGCCGACGCCTGTTTGGTTTTATACAAACACAAACACACACACACACAGACACACAGAAGTACAATAAAGCTCTTGGAGCAGAGAGTGGACCTAGCAGCGATGAGCGAGGAGGCGGGGCCAGGAGCTTCGGCCTGACCCCCCTGCAATCACAAATGAGTACACACCAGGATTCTGCAAGAGAAAGCAAGACTGAGGGACAAACAGGGGTACCAGAGAGTATACCTCGACCGCGACAGAACACAAGAGAGAGAGGGTACAGAGACGCAAGGAGGAACGAGAGGCAATGACGAAGATGAGCAGGACCCAGACACAGGAGGAAGGGCAAACACACCCCACAGAATCTCCCACCAAAAGACTCCAACCGCGACATTCCCAACGCAACTGAGCAACCTATACTACAACCCACTCACTGTTCCCTCTGCCACCAACCCCCATATCACAAACCTCACCCCAACAGCTGTCCCTTATGGGCATTCTGACCCCACCCCCATCATCACAAACCCCACCTACACCACAGCCCCATATAGGCCCCCACCAAGGCTCTCGCTCCCCCAACCCCAATATTCTTGCATGACCACAATGATAGAAAAGAAACTGAAAGTTTGGTACACAAACGCCGCGGATGGAATAACGAATAAACATGAGGAGTGGAACGAAAGAATCAGTGAAAAATCCCCAGACATCATAGCAGTCACAGAAACAAAACTCGCTGAGACAATAACAGACACAATCTTCCCAACGGGATATCAGATCCTGAGGAAAGATAGAAGGAGTAGAGGGGGAGGAGGGGTTGCACTGCTCATAAAACACCGATGGGGATTTGAGGAAATGGAAGGCATGGACATGATTGGAGAAAGAGACTACATTGTAGGTACAATTCAGTCCGGAGAACATAAAGTAGTCATTGGAGTGATGTATAACCCACCACAGAACTGCAGGAGGCCAAGAGAGGAGTACGAAGAAAACAAGAGGGTGATGGTGGACACACTGGCTGAGGTGGCAAGAAGAGCTCACTCGAGCAGAGCAAAGTTACTGGTAATGGGCGATTTCAACCACAGGGAGATCGACTGGGAAAACCTGGAGCCACATGGGGGTCCCGAAACATGGAGAGCCAAGATGATGGATGTGGTACTTGAAAACCTCATGCATCAACATGTCAGGGACACAACCAGAGAGAGAGGGGAGGATGAGCCAGCAAGACTGGATCTTGTGTTCACCCTGAGCAGTTCAGACATTGAGGACATCACTTACGAGAGGCCCCTTAGAGCTAGCGATCACGTGGTTCTGAGTTTTGATTATATAGTAGAGTTACAAGTGGAGAAGGTAACAGGAACTGAAGGGGACAGGCCAAACTATAAAAGGGGGGACTACACAGGTATGAGAAACTTCCTGCACGAGGTTCAGTGGGACAGAGAAATGGTAGGAAAATCAGTAAACGAGATGATGGAATATGTGGCAACAAAGTGCAAGGAGGCAGAGGAAAGGTTTGTTCCCAAGAGAAACAGAAATAATAGGAAGACCAAAACGAGTCCTTGGTTTACCCGAAGGTGTAGGGAGGCAAAAACTAAGTGCAACAAAGAATGGAAAAGGTGCAGGAGGCATAGGACCCAGGAAAACAAGGAGATTAGTAGAAGAGCCAGAAACGAGTATGCACAGATAAGGAGGGAGGCCCAGCGACAGTATGAAAACGACATAGCATCGAAAGTCAAATCTGACCCGAAACTGCTGTATAGCCACATTAGGAGGAAGACAACAGTCAAGGACCAGGTGATAAGGCTGAGGAAAGAAGGTGGAGAACTCACAAGAAACGATCAACAGGTATGTGAGGAGCTCAACACGAGATTTAAGGAAGTATTTACAGTAGAGACAGGAAGGACTCTGGGGGGACAGATCAGATGGGGACACCAGCAAGGAATACACCAAGTGTTGGACGACATACATACAGATGAGGAGGAGGTGAAGAAACTACTAAGGGACATCGATACCTCAAAGGCAATGGGACCGGACAACATCTCCCCGTGGGTCCTTAGAGAGGGAGCAGATATGTTGTGCGTGCCACTTACCGCAATCTTCAACACGTCCCTGGAAACTGGGCAACTACCTGAGGTATGGAAGACGGCAAATGTAGTTCCCATTTTTAAAAAAGGAGACAGAAAAGAGGCACTAAACTATAGACCTGTGTCATTGACGTGTATAGTATGCAAAGTTATGGAGAAGATTATCAGGAGGAGAGTGGTGGAGCACCTGGAACGGAACAAGAGTATAAATGCCAACCAGCACGGATTCATGGAAGGCAAATCCTGTGTCACAAACCTTCTGGAGTTTTATGATAAAATAACAGAAGTAAGACACGAGAGAGAGGGGTGGGTTGATTGCATCTTCTTGGACTGCAAGAAGGCCTTTGACACAGTTCCTCACAAGAGATTAGTGCAGAAGATAGAGCATCAGGCGCATATAACAGGAAGGGCACTGCAATGGATCAGAGAATACCTGACAGGGAGGCAACAACGAGTCATGGTACGTAATGATGTATCACAGTGGGCACCTGTGACGAGCGGGGTCCCACAGGGGTCGGTCCTAGGACCAGTGCTATTTTTGGTATATGTGAACGACATGATGGAAGGGTTAGACTCAGAAGTGTCCCTGTTTGCAGATGATGTGAAGTTAATGAGGAGAATTAAATCTGATGAGGACCAGGCAGGACTTCAAAGAGACCTGGACAGACTGGACACCTGGTCCAGCAAATGGCTTCTCGAATTTAATCCTGCCAAATGCAAAGTCATGAAGATAGGGGAAGGGCACAGAAGACCACAGACAGAGTATAGGCTAGGTGGCCAAAGACTGCAAACCTCACTCAAGGAGAAAGATCTTGGGGTGAGTATAACACCGAGCATGTCTCCGGAAGCACACATCAATCAGATAACTGCTGCAGCATATGGGCGCCTGGCAAACCTGAGAACAGCATTCCGATACCTTAGTAAGGAATCGTTCAAGACACTGTACACCGTGTATGTCAGGCCCATACTGGAGTATGCAGCACCTGTTTGGAACCCGCACTTGATAAAGCACGTCAAGAAACTAGAGAAAGTACAAAGGTTTGTGACAAGGTTAGTTCCAGAGCTAAGAGGAATGTCCTATGAAGAAAGATTAAGGGAAATCGGCCTGACGACACTGGAGGACAGGAGGGTCAGGGGAGACATGATAGCGACATATAAAATACTGCGTGGAATAGACAAGGTGGACAAAGAGAGGATGTTCCAGGGAGGGGACACAGAAACAAGAGGCCACAATTGGAAGTTGAAGACACAAATGAGTCAGAGAGATATTAGGAAGTATTTCTTCAGTCATAGAGTTGTAAGGCAGTGGAATAGCCTAGAAAATGACGTAGTGGAGGCAGGAACCATACACAGTTTTAAGACGAGGTTTGATAAAGCTCATGGAGCGGGGAGAGAGAGGGCCCAGTAGCAACCGGTGAAGAGGCAGGGCCAGGAGCTAAGACTCGACCCCTGCAACCACAAATAGGTGAGTACACACACACACACACACACAAAGTATTTCAAGATCTTTCAAGGAGAAAGATCTTGGGGTGAGTATAATACGGAGCACGTCTCCGGAAGCACATAACAACCAGATAACTGCTGCAGCATATGGGCGCCTGGCAAACCTGAGAATAGCGTTCCGATACCTCAATAAAGAATCGTTCAAGACACTGTACAGCGTGTACGTCAGAACCATACCGGAGTATGCAGCACCAGTTTGGAACCCACACCTGGTCAAGCACGTCAAGAAATTAGAGAAAGTGCAAAGGTTTGCAACAAGGCTAGTTCCAGAGATAAGGGGAATGTCCTACGAAGAAAAGTTAAGGAAAATCGGCCTGACGGCATTGGAGGACAGGAGGGTTAGGGGGGACATGATAACGACATGCAAAATACTGCGAGGAACAGATAAAGTGGACAGAGACAGGATGTCCCAGACAGAGGATACAGAAACAAGGGGTCACAATTGGAAGTTGAAGGCTCAGATGAGTCACAGGGATGTTAGGAAGTATTTCTTCAGTCACAGAGTTGTCAGGAAGTGGAATAGTCTGGCAAGTGATGTAGTAGAGACAGGAACCATACATAGTTTTAAGACGAGGTATGATAAATTCATGGAACAGGGAGAGAGAGGACCTAGTAGCGACCAGTGAAGAGGCGGGGCCAGGAGCTGAGTCTCGACCCCTTCAACCGCAGCTTTTCAAGAGTATATATAAGAACGCCCAAGAGGCCTAATCACATCTGTGTAGAGGTTTCCCTCTACATAGAGCGAAACGTTGTCCCAATTAAAGCTTGCCCAGAAGTGTGTCTTCCTCATATACTTGATGTGTCCGGTGACTAAGACTCGTGTCAGGAAACACTTAGTCTTGTTTCCTGACTTGAATTGACCTATGTTCCATGACTGATGCAGCCTCTTCATTTTATTTCGTTGTTTTCGGCTAACTATACGTAAGTCAGGCTATGTAAGGTTAACCTAACCTAGAATAACTTAAGATGTATTGTTTGAAGCTATTTGACTCTTGCAGAAATCAACACAATATCGAACGTCCTATTTCCAGGAAGCCTGCACAAGAAAAGTCTAATTTAACACAACACTGAACACTACTGAAGGAGTGTTTCTGCCAGTGTCGTACTAAGACAATGTAAGGTTGTAAATAATAAATTTAGGCATTCATCTGGATGGTTGGATGGATGGCTGGGTGGATAGGTGGGTGGGTACTAACTGATGGATAGATGAGTGAACTCATTGACTGATGAATAGGTGGATGGATGGGTAGCTTGACTACGTTCGTCGGTAATCACTCTTAATATACAACACCTTCTCTAAAACAGAAAGTTAATTTTCTATCAAGTTTACGTTCGTTAGGTTCAGACGAACAAGTTAAACAGCTTACAAAATTTGACATTATTATTTATTAGTTTAGTTTTAGAGCATTGTCATGTAAAATAATTTATTGAAAATTTACGTAACGTAAGCAACCTCTCCTGGATTCCACAACACTCACCTCCACCTTCCCCTCCATACTCTAGCCTCTCCTGGATTCCACAACACTCACCTCCACCTTCCCCTCCATACTCTAGCCTCTCCTGGATTCCACAACACTCACCTCCACCTTCCCCTCCATACTCTAGCCTCTCATGGATTCCAAAACACTCACCTCCACCTCCCCCCTCCATACTCTAGCCTCTCCTGGACTGCACAACACTCACCTCCACCTTCCCCTCCATACTCTAGCCTCTCCTGGATTCCACAACACTCACCTCCACCTTCCCCTCCATACTCTAGCCTCTCCTGGATTCCACAACACTCACCTCCACCTTCCCCTCCATACTCTAGCCTCTCCTGGATTCCACAACACTCACCTCCACCTTCCCCTCCATACTCTAGCCTCTCCTGGATTACACAACACTCACCTCCACCTCCCCCCTCCATACTCTAGCCTCTCCTGGATTCCCCAACACTCACCTCCACCTCCCCCCTCCATACTCTAGCCTCTCCTGGACTGCACAACACTCACCTCCACCTTCCCCCTCCATACTCTAGCCTCTCCTGGATTCCACAACACTCACCTCCACCTTCCCCTCCATACTCTAGCCTCTCCTGGATTCCACAACACTCACCTCCACCTTCCCCTCCATACTCTAGCCTCTCCTGGATTCCACAACACTCACCTCCACCTTCCCCTCCATACTCTAGCCTCTCCTGGATTCCACAACACTCACCTCCACCTTCCCCTCCATACTCTAGCCTCTCCTGGATTCCACAACACTCACCTCCACCTTCCCCTCCATACTCTAGCCTCTCCTGGATTCCAAAACACTCACCTCCACCTTCCCCTCCATACTCTAGCCTCTCCTGGATTCCACAACACTCACCTCCACCTTCCCCTCCATACTCTAGCCTCTCCTGGATTCCACAACACTCACCTCCACCTTCCCCTAAATACTCTAGCCTCTCCTGGATTCCACAACACTCACCTCCACCTTCCCCTCCATACTCTAGCCTCTCATGGATTCCACAACACTCACCTCCACCTTCCTCTCCATACTCTAGCCTCTCCTGGATTCCACAGCACTCACCTCCACCTTCCCCTCCATACTCTAGCCTCTCCTGGATTCCACAACACTCACCTCCACCTTCCCCTCCATACTCTAGCCTATCATGGATTCCACAACACTCACCTCATGGATTCCACAACACTCACCTCCACCTTCCCCTCCATACTCTAGCCTCTCCTGGATTCCACAACACTCACCTCCACCTTCCCCTCCATACTCTAGCCTCTCATGGATTCCACAACACTGGATTCCACAACACTCACCTCCACCTTCCCCTCCATTCTCTAGCCTCTCCTGGATTCCACAACACTCCCCTCCATCTTCCCCTCCATACTCTAGCCTCTCCTGGATTCCGCAACACTCACCTCCACCTTCCCCTCCATACTCTAGCCTCTCCTGGATTCCACAACACTCACCTCCACCTTCCCCTCCATACTCTAGCCTCTCCTGGATTCCACAACACTCACCTCCACCTCCCCCCTCCATACTCTAGCCTCTCCTGGACTGCACAACACTCACCTCCACCTTCCCCGTCCATACTCTAGCCTCTCCTGGATTCCACAACACTCACCTCCAAATTCCCCTCCATACTCTAGCCTCTCCTGGATTCCACAACACTCACCTCCACCTTCCCCTCCATACTCTAGCCTCTCCTGGATTCCACAACACTCACCTCCACCTTCCCCTCCATACTCTAGCCTCTCCTGGATTCCACAAAAATCACCTCCACCTTCCCCTCCATACTCTAGCCTCTCCTGGATTCCACAACACTCACCTCCACCTCCCCCCTCCATACTCTAGCCTCTCCTGGACTGCACAACACTCACCTCCACCTTCCCCCTCCATACTCTAGCCTCTCCTGAATTCCACAACACTCACCTCCACCTTCCCTTCCATACTCTAGCCTCTCCTGGATTCCACAACACTCACCTCCAGCTTCCCCTCCATACTCTAGCCTCTCATGGATTCCACAACACTCACCTCCACCTTCCCCTCCATACTCTAGCCTCTCCTGGATTCCACAACACTCACCTCCACCTTCCCCTCCATACTCTAGCCTCTCCTGGATTCCACAACACTCACCTCCACCTTCCCCTCCATACTCTAGCCTCTCCTGGATTCCACAACACTCACCTCCACCTTCCCCTCCATACTCTAGCCTCTCCTGGATTCCACAACACTCACCTCCACCTTCCCCTCCATACTCTAGCCTCTCCTGGATTCCACAACACTCACCTCCACCTTCCCCTCCATACTCTAGCCTCTCCTGGATTCCACAACACTCACCTCCACCTTCCCCTCCATACTCTAGCCTCTCCTGGATTCCACAACACTCACCTCCACCTTCCCCTCCATACTCTAGCCTCTCCTGGATTCCACAACACTCACCTCCACCTTCCCCTCCATACTCTAGCCTCTCCTGGATTCCGCAACACTCACCTCCACCTTCCCCTCCATACTCTAGCCTCTCCTGGATTCCACAACACTCACCTCCACCTTCCCCTCCATACTCTAGCCTCTCCTGGATTCCACAACACTCACCTCCACCTTCCCCTCCATACTCTAGCCTCTCCTGGATTCCACAACACTCACCTCCACCTTCCCCTCCATACTCTAGCCTCTCCTGGATTCCACAACACTCACCTCCACCTTCCCCTCCATACTCTAGCCTCTCCTGGATTCCGCAACACTCACCTCCACCTTCCCCTCCATACTCTAGCCTCTCCTGGACTGCACAACACTCACCTCCACCTTCCCCTCCATACTCTAGCCTCTCCTGGATTCCACAACACTCACCTCCACCTTCCCCTCCATACTCTAGCCTCTCCTGGATTCCGCAACACTCACCTCCACCTTCCCCTCCATACTCTAGCCTCTCCTGGACTGCACAACACTCACCTCCACCTTCCCCTCCATACTCTAGCCTCTCCTGGATTCCACAACACTCACCTCCACCTTCCCCTCCATACTCTAGCCTCTCCTGGATTCCACAACACTCACCTCCACCTTCCCCTCCATACTCTAGCCTCTCCTGGACTGCACAACACTCACCTCCTCCTCCTCCACCACTCTCCTCTAGCCTCTCCTGGACTGCACAACACTCACCTCCTCCTCCTCCTCCTCCTCCACCACTCTCCTCTAGCCCACAAGAACAGATACAAGCACAGTCCCAATTGTTTATGCATCAGGGTGTGTGGCAGGTACATAAAGAATTTATTCTAAACTATGGAGAGAGAGAGAGAGAGAGAGAGAGAGAGATATGGAGGGGAAGGGCGAGAGGGAGTGAGGGAGAGGGGAGGGGTGAGGGGGCAGTTTGTTTTAAAAGTTGTGGGAACAAATCCATGTAAGCTTGTTCGACCGTTGTCTAAATTGCTTTGCTGTGGAAACATATTTTCTTCCATATTGGACATTCAATTTACCTGCTCCTGAACAACTCTTATATATAATATATATGACCTTTTATAAGTAACTTTTATTATCAAGGAACAGCCACTTTACTTCACATTCATATTTATTTTATTATTATTATTATTATTATTATTATTATTGTATATGTAGGGTCCACCTCTGGTGCAATATATAGAGTTCCTTAGCATCGAAGAAGTGAAATGTTTTCTAGGAAGAGTCTAGAGACCCTTTCTAGAATCCATGTGAGCACTAGTATTATCCTACCACCCCATATATATACGTGTGTATATATATATATATATATATATATATATATATATATATATATATATATATATATAATAATATTATATATATATATATAAATAATATATATATATAATATATTTATATATATGTCGTGCCGAATATGTAAAACTGGTCAATTAGCAAGAACTCATTTAAAATTAAGCCCTTTCTAAAATTTTCTCTTATACGTTTAAAGATATATTTTTTTCATTAATGTTGATGTAAAAAATTATAATTTTGCACCAAAAGGAACTTAGAAAACTT
>NC_091296.1:16952067-17049567 GCF_038502225.1 Cherax quadricarinatus
ATCCAGTAGAATTTGCTTTAATAGTTCAATGTATGACATGGAGGATAAGAAGGTTGGTAAGGCAACTTCTGAAGTTGTGTATTCCCAGTCCATCTAGTTGGACTGGGATTGAGACCTGCATCCATTGTTATCAAGGGCAAGGATTAGATAGAACTTTTTTAAAATTGACTTCATAAGCATGTTACATACCTTTGGTTTGGGACTGTTGATGGCTGGGAAACACTGCAAAAAGTATATAAATCTCAGGAGGGAAAGGCATCTAGTGAGTAGGTAGAAAGCATCATGTGAATCATTGTCTCCGATCATGCCATCCTTCTCGAAGTCAAAAATTTCTCTCATAGAATCAAGCTGATAACATTGGAACCGAGAAAGACACCAAGGAGACTGCTGTCAGCTACATCAATGTTTTGCGCTCCTGGCAAACAACCATGACTTATTGGCTGCAGGAAACTACTTTACATTTGGAGGGGTATAGAGATAGCCCTAGATTTTCTCTGAGCATTTTTTTTTATTTCCCCCATATCCTCTAGCAGATTCACCAGTGCCAGGTAATGTGCCATTATCCAGGAACCAAATGTTAAACTCACATTAGTTAATTTCGTGTTAAACAAAGAATATTTGTAACGACTGGATGAATGAAGAAGACAGATATCAATGTATAGCTCAGAGTATAACATCCTTTCTTACTAAGTTGAAGGCATTGGTAAAATGCAGCCTATCAGCGCTTTTCAATCTGTTAGGTTGGCACTGTATGCCCGGGCTATATGGGTTTCTGCATCACAGTTTTACGGAAACCCAGACCAAAGCAGAATTGGTTTTAGTATTGTGGCAGCACCCCGACTTGCAAATCTTACAACAACCCTGGCAGCAAGACGGCGGAGAGAATTGTTAACAGCAGCGGCTCTGATTCCTCCATTTTTTTCGTAAGGCACAAAGGGATGCTCCAGAAAAGAAGCGAGTAATGGCCTTAGGGCTACTGCTAGCTAGGTAAACATTTTTTACATCTGTGAGCACAGAGAGGTTCTCTGCAATATCTGCAAGTGAGTGCTGGATTGAGCATTCACTTTCTGTGTTGGGGCCTTGAAAGTGTAAAACCAACTACTGAACCTCGTGGTAATGACATGGCAGTATTATTAATATGTCAACCTTAAAGGTTCTTCTTCAGTGGCACTGTCAGGAAGGTATATATATATATATATATATATATATATATATATATATATATATATATATATATATATATATATATATATATATATATATATATATATATATTATAGTGTGTGTGTGTGTGTACTCAAATATTTGTGGTTGCAAGGGTCGAGTCATGAGCTTTATCAAACCTCATCTTAAAACTATGTATGGTTCCTTCCTCCACTACGTTACTTGCCAGACTATTCCACTTCCTGACAACTCTAGGATTGAAGAAATACTTCCTAACATCCCTTTGACTCATCTGAGTCTTCAACTGGAACATCCTGTCTTCGTCCACCTTGTAAATTCCTCGCAGTATTATATATATACATATACATATATATATATATTATATATATATGCTAAAGTGGGTAAAAATGTTATGGAGGGAGTAGTAGGTAAATTTGGGGTGCCAGGGGTAAATGTAAATGGGGAGCCTTTAATTGAGCTATGTGTAGAAAGATATTTGGTAATAAGTAATACATATTTTATGAAAAAGAGGATAAATAAATATACAAGGTATGATGTAGCACGTAATGAAAGTAGTTTGTTAGATTATGTATTGGTGGATAAAAGGTTGATGGGTAGGCTCCAGGATGTACATGTTTATAGAGGGGCAACTGATATATCGGATCATTATTTAGTTGTAGCTACAGTTAGAGTAAGAGGTAGATGGGAAAAGAGGAAGGTGGCAACAACAAGCAAGAGGGAGGTGAAAGTGTATAAACTAAGGGAGGAGGAAGTTCGGGTGAGATATAAGCGACTATTGGCAGAAAGGTGGGCTAGTGCAAAGATGAGTTGTGGGGGGGGGGGGTTGAAGAGGGTTGGAATAGTTTTAAAAATGCAGTATTAGAATGTGGGGCAGAAGTTTGTGGTTATAGGAGGGTGGGGGCAGGAGGAAAGAGGAGTGATTGGTGGAATGATGAAGTAAAGGGTGTGATAAAAGAGAAAAAGGTAGCTTACGAGAGGTTTTTACAAAGCAGAAGTGTTATAAGAAGAGCAGAGTATATGGAGAGTAAAAGAAAGGTGAAGAGAGTGGTGAGAGAGTGCAAAAGGAGAGCAGATGAAAGAGTGGGAGAGGCACTGTCAAGAAATTTTAATGAAAATAAGAAAAATTTTTGGAGTGAGTTAAACAAGTTAAGAAAGCCTAGGGAAAGTATGGATTTGTCAGTTAAAAACAGAGTAGGGGAGTTAGTAGATGGGGAGAGGGAGGTATTAGGTAGATGGCGAGAATATTTTGAGGAACTTTTAAATATTGAGGAAGAAAGGGAGGCGGTAATTTCATGCACTGGCCAGGGAGGTATACCATCTTTTAGGAGTGAAGAAGAGCAGAATGTAAGTGTGGTGGAGATACGTGAGGCATTACGTAGAATGAAAGGGGGTAAAGCAGCTGGAACTGATGGGATCATGACAGAAATGTTAAAAGCAGGGGGGGATACAGTGTTGGAGTGGTTGGTACTTTTGTTTAATAAATGTATGAAAGAGGGGAAGGTACCTAGGGATTGGCGGAGAGCATGTATAGTCCCTTTATATAAAGGGAAAGGGGACAAAAGAGATTGTAAAAATTATAGAGGAATAAGTTTACTGAGTATACCAGGAAAAGTATACGGTAGGGTTATAATTGAAAGAATTAGAGGTAAGACAGAATGTAGAATTGCGGATGAGCAAGGAGGCTTCAGAGTGGGTAGGGGATGTGTAGATCAAGTGTTTACATTGAAGCATATATGTGAACAGTATTTAGATAAAGGTAGGGAAGTTTTTATTGCATTTATGGATTTAGAAAAGGCATATGATAGAGTGGATAGAGGAGCAATGTGGCAGATGTTGCAAGTATATGGAATAGGTGGTAAGTTACTAAATGCTGTAAAGAGCTTTTATGAGGATAGTGAGGCTCAGGTTAGGGTGTGTAGAAGAGAGGGAGAATACTTCCCGGTAAAAGTAGGTCTTAGACAGGGATGTGTAATGTCACCATGGTTGTTTAATATATTTATAGATGGGGTTGTAAAAGAAGTAAATGCTAGGGTGTTCGAGAGAGGGATGGGATTAAATTATGGGGAATCAAATTCAAAATGGGAATTGACACAGTTACTTTTTGCTGATGATACTGTGCTTATGGGAGATTCTAAAGAAAAATTGCAAAGGTCAGTGGATGAGTTTGGGAATGTGTGTAAAGGTAGAAAGTTGAAAGTGAACATAGAAAAGAGTAAGGTGATGAGGGTATCAAATGGTTTAGATAAAGAAAAATTGGATATCAAATTGGGGAGGAGGAGTATGGAAGAAGTGAATGTTTTCAGATACTTGGGAGTTGACGTGTCGGCGGATGGATTTATGAAGGATGAGGTTATTCATAGAATTGATGAGGGAAAAAAGATGAGTGGTGCGTTGAGGTATATGTGGAGTCAAAAAACGTTATCTATGGAGGCAAAGAAGGGAATGTATGAAAGTATAGTAGTACCAACACTCTTATATGGATGTGAGGCTCGCGTGGTAAATGCAGCAGCGAGGAGACGCTTGGAGGCAGTGGAGATATCCTGTCTAAGGGCAATGTGTGGTGTAAATATTATGCAGAAAATTCGGAGTGTGGAAATTAGGAGAAGGTGTGGAGTTAATAAAAGCATTAGTCAGAGGGCAGAAGAGGGGTTGTTGAGGTGGTTTGGTCATTTAGAGAGAATGGATCAAAGTAGAATGACATGGAAAGCATATAAATCTATAGGGGAAGGAAAGAGGGGTAGGGGTCGTCCTCGAAAGGGTTGGAAAGAGGGGGTAAAGGAGGTTTTGTGGGCGAGGGGCTTGGACTTCCAGCAAGGGTGCATGAGCGTGTTAGATAGGAGTGAATGGAGACGAATGATACTTGGGACCTGACGATCTGTTGGAGTGTGAGCAGGGTAATATTTAGTGAAGGGATTCAGGGAAACCGGTTATTTTCATATAGTCGGACTTGAGTCCTGGAAATGGGAAGTACAATGCCTGCACTTTAAAGGAGGGGTTTGGGATATTGGCAGTTTGGAGGGATATGTTGTGTATCTTTATACGTATATGCTTCTAAACTGTTGTATTCTGAGCACCTCTGCAAAAGCAGTGATAATGTGTGAGTGCGGTTAAAGTGTTGAATGATGATGAAAGTATTTTCTTTTTGGGGATTTTCTTTCTTTTTTGGGTCACCCTGCCTCGGTGGGAGACGACCGACTTGGAAAAAAAAAAAAAAAAAAAAAAAAAAAAAAAAAAAAAAAAAAAAAAAAAAAAAATATATATATATATATATATATATGTGTGTGTGTGTGTGTGTGTGTGTGTGTGTGTGTGTGTGTGTGTGTGTGTGTGTGTGTGTGTGTGTGTGTGTGTGTGTACGTACGTACGTGCGTGCTCGCCTGTATGTAGCTACAGGGGTCGAGTCTTCCCCATGTCCCCGCCTCTTCGCTGGCCGTTACTGTGCTGCTCACTTTCTCTCCTGGCTTCGCGTGTGTGTGTAAATATAACTAAAAGAATCACAATTGCAAATGGATGTAGAAAACTGAAAAGAAAATTATGCATTTAACAAAGGCAGGTCGGGATTCCCACTCTCTTCGTCAGTACTAGATATGTGAAAAGTCATGGACCTGGAGGTGGCTGCTCCCACACGAGGAGCCAAGAAGACAGTAAGAGAGATTTGATTAATTGGAAAGGCAAATGGTTACTAGAAACTGCAAGATCGCATTACTTTTTGTTGCCGCTGCCATTCAGCGGCATGTATTCAACTGAGGTAACATGACACACAGAAATGGAAGAGAATAACAGCGTAGGTGGATACACCGCTCAATGTACCGCAGCGCTTTAATATTGAGTTTTTGTGTTAAGCCAAATGTAATTTTCAGCTGAAGTCCAAAGCACACATGAATTTGTGTGCACGTCTTAAGCACACAGGAATTTGTATGCTAGCAAACATTAATGAAACGGACGGCGAGGAAGCTAGAATTAATAGAGCCTCGAGTTTATTTTTGTGCTGCCGTTGTCAACAAACCGGCGTCGGATGTTACACGAACGGGCGTTTAATTCTATTGCTGCTGGGAAGGAAAGATAGTTTGGGGAAAAAATAAAAGCAGCTCTTGTATTGGTCAAGAACACTTCGTTTTTTAAAGTAACCATCCGCTAGTCCAAAGCAGGATTCGAACCTGTACACTTTGTTTCAAAGACAGTACTTTCAAATCTCCATGTAGACTGAGAGATGTTTGTTGAAAGTTCGCCCGTTTGCAGATTGTTGAGTGTATATATATATATATATATATATATATATATATATATATATATATATATATATATATATATATATATATATATATATATATATATTCATTCTACTCCCTGTTTGGTGTACTAGCCCAACGAGCAATATTTTATATTACTATAATCTCGGATGACGGTAAAACACTTCGCTTGGCTACGTACGTCATTCTTGTAGGATTGCGTGGTCCTGTGGGTGTCATAAGTTTTCGCTCACCATGAGGCGGGCCAGAGCAGCATGGGTTCGGTTCGAGTCCTTGGCTAGTCGCATTGCTCGTATGGATATATACATACTATATATATATATATATATATATATATATATATATATATATATATATATATATATATATATATATATATATGTGTGTGTGTGTGTGTGTGTGTGTGTGTGTGTGTGTGTGTATATGTATAATGCAATAATCGCGGACGAGCGATAAAAGATGCAAAACAACCACAGGAGGAGTTGAATGATAGCTCTAGGCCTTTCGTTTTGCAATGAACTCATCAGGAGCTTGCAATGATGCAGAAGCAGTAGAGAGTCCAAGATTACTTTAATCTCTATAATAAAAATTAAAGTAAATTCTTAGCATATATACAGATGGTATTTATACCCCGCCAAGTGTAAACAAACCAACAGCGTATTTTAAATGAACAGACATTCATCTCTTAATAAGGCAACGAAATACAATTTATGGGCAAAACAAGCAGTAGCTGTTATGTATGACGTGATCACAACACAGTATTGTTTATATAAATTAAAACAAGACTAACGAGAAAACACTCTTCACTAGTCCAATTAGAGTTGAAAACGGAAATATAAACACAAATGCAGTATAATGTGATCCTTTGGAAATATAAACACAAATGCAGTATAATGTGATCCTTTATTGACAACGTTTCACCCACACAGTGGGCTTTTTCAAGTCACACACGGATCTACCTGGGGTTGGAAGGTACGAGAGTATTTATAGTCAGAATGTTGAGGTCAGGTGAAGAATGCTGCATCTGATGATCTACCGGGTGGGGTTATAGAGTCTTGGGTAGCTTGGCAGGGGTATTGGACAAGTTGTAGACCTTCTGCAGTGTTCTATGTTCTTATGTGGGATAGCGATGAAGAAGTTTCTTGGCGAGTGGTTCAGCTATGTTATAGAAGCCATTGTTCTGGTTGAAATTGTTGGTTATAGAGATAAGCGATGATTCCAGGATTCTTCTGTATTGAGTGTTGTCTTCTGTGGCTATAAGTCTTGAGTTTCTGTAGTTAATTAAATGGTTGTGTGAATTGCGATGCTGTACACAGGCATTCCTTGTATCGTCAGTCCTGCTTGCATATTGGTGTTCTGAAATGCGTGTTTGGAGGTCTCTTGATGTTTCGCCCACATATAATTTGTTGCAGTCATTACAAGGGATTATGTATACCCCTGCAGAGGATGGAGGCTTGTCCTGTCTACTACTGGTGATGTCCTTGATGGTCGTGGTTGTGGAGGTAGATACTTGGAATGATGTTTTGGCAAAGATGTTGGAAACATGTTTGGCAATGGAGTTGTTGGGGAGGACTATGTATCTCTTCTCGGCAGTGTCTTCTCTGGGTGTGTTGAAGATGTTTAATGCCCGCCGTCTGCAGTCTCTGATGAAGTGACGAGGATAGTGGAGTTTAGAAAATACTTGTTCAATTATAGTGCATTCTTCCTCAAGGAACTCATTGCTGCAGATTCTGAGTGCACGTAGGAAGAAGCCTATAATCACACCACGTTTGGTTTTGGTGTCGTGGTGAGAGTAGAAGTGGAGAAGATCGTTTTGGTTGGTGGGTTTTCGATAGACTTTAAAACGAAGTTCGTGGTCAGCTTTGCAGAGCAGAACATCAAGGAAAGGAAGAGTGTTGTCGACTTCTTCTTCAAGTGTGAACTGGATTGAAGGCTCGACCTGGTTGAGCTTGTCTTGGAGAGCTTGAACGTTGAAGCGTTTAGGAGTTATGAGGAGAATGTCGTCAACATAACGGAGCCAGGTGACAGACGAAGGAATAATTGTGGAGAAACGTTCGGCTTCTAGATGTTCCATGTATAAGTTCGCCAGGACTGCACTGAGTGGCGAACCCATGGGTAGTCCAAAAGTCTGCTGAAAGAGGTGATTTTCGAAGGAGAAACACGTAAAGCCAACACATAGTTCAACAAGGTCGATGAAATCGTTGGCTGGAATGGGAAGATCAAGTGAATCGTCAATTTTCCTGCGCAAGAGATCGATGGCTTGTGTAGTAGGTACTTTGGTGAATAGGGAAGTCACGTCCTTGATGTTCTGCTCTGCAAAGCTGACCACGAACTTCGTTTTAAAGTCTATCGAAAACCCACCAACCAAAACGATCTTCTCCACTTCTACTCTCACCACGACACCAAAACCAAACGTGGTGTGATTATAGGCTTCTTCCTACGTGCACTCAGAATCTGCAGCAATGAGTTCCTTGAGGAAGAATGCACTATAATTGAACAAGTATTTTCTAAACTCCACTATCCTCGTCACTTCATCAGAGACTGCAGACGGCGGGCATTAAACATCTTCAACACACCCAGAGAAGACACTGCCGAGAAGAGATACATAGTCCTCCCCAACAACTCCATTGCCAAACATGTTTCCAACATCTTTGCCAAAACATCATTCCAAGTATCTACCTCCACAACCACGACCATCAAGGACATCACCAGTAGTAGACAGGACAAGCCTCCATCCTCTGCAGGGGTATACATAATCCCTTGTAATGACTGCAACAAATTATATGTGGGCGAAACATCAAGAGACCTCCAAACACGCATTTCAGAACACCAATATGCAAGCAGGACTGACGATACAAGGAATGCCTGTGTACAGCATCGCAATTCACACAACCATTTAATTAACTACAGAAACTCAAGACTTATAGCCACAGAAGACAACACTCAATACAGAAGAATCCTGGAATCATCGCTTATCTCTATAACCAACAATTTCAACCAGAACAATGGCTTCTATAACATAGCTGAACCACTCGCCAAGAAACTTCTTCATCGCTATCCCACATAAGAACATAGAACACTGCAGAAGGTCTACAACTTGTCCAATACCCCTGCCAAGCTACCCAAGACTCTATAACCCCACCCGGTGGATCATCAGATGCAGCATTCTTCACCTGACCTCAACATTCTGACTATAAATACTCTCGTACCTTCCAACCCCAGGTAGATCCGTGTGTGACTTGAGAAAGCCCACTGTGTGGGTGAAACGTTGTCAATAAAGGATCACATTATACTGCATTTGTGTTTATATTTCCATTGTGTCGGTATTTTATACTATTTATTACCAATGTGATCCTTTATTGACTACGTTTCGCCCACACAGTGGGCTTTTTCAAGTCACAAACAGAACTACCTGGGGTGGAAGGAACGCGAGTATTTATAGTCCGGTTCAGAATGCTGAGGTCAGGTGAAGAATGCTGCATCTGATGATGTACCGAGTGGGGTTATAGAGTCTAAAAAACTTGGGTAACTTGGAAAGGAGATTGGATAAGTTTGTGAGCAGACCTTCTACAGTGTTCTTATGTGGGATAGCGATGAACACTGTAGAAGGTCTGCTCACAAACTTATCCAATCTCCTTTCCAAGCTACCCAAGTTTTTTAGACTCTATAACCCCACTCGGTACATCATCAGATGCAGCATTCTTCACCTGACCTCAGCATTCTGAACCGGACTATAAATACTCGCGTTCCTTTCACCCCAGTTCTGTTTGTGACTTGAAAAAGCCCACTATGTGGGCGAAACGTAGTCAATAAAGGATCACATTATACTGCATTTGTGTTTATATTTCCATTGTGTCGGTATTTTATACCATTTATTTCCATAGAGTTGAAAACACAAAGAGCAGAACGGACAAGCAAACTGTATGAAGAGTTAGACAAAGTAGATGTGTTTCTATCACTGTGATCCAAGAGAGGTAACCATGTATTCCATAAGCCTAGCCCCCTCTACCTCAGTGCAAGCAAAAGGAATAATACAGTGTGACAAACGCTTCCAATTCAGTTAAATATCAGAGTTGACGATCAGAAGCCACTCGGAAGAAACACTCACAGGTTATCGCAGTATGGAAATTAATATCCCAATTTCTTCAATAAAATGACAAATTAGCAGCTACACAAAATCAATTTGAACCTCTCATAACAATGCACCAGCTCTGAAAGTTTAAAGCCTATCAGACATTATCTAGCTATCACATAGAGACCAACATACTAAAATATACCAGCACTAAGTTTGAAACTTCTCAGAAATTACATTCTTAAGTTATCGGCATTTTAAGCCTATCAGGTGAGCCATTCACAAGTTGTGAGAAAACCAGCATTTCAGTTTTCCCCACTTATTTAATATAATTGATAAAGTGACAACTACACGGCACAAAATTACTCAAAAAAATCATCTTTGTAAGAAAGATTAGCGTTTAATGTTTGAAGGCAATCATCAGAAGTGGCAGTTTCCAGTTATTACACAGAAATTATATTTAATAAAACTGGGCAATTAGGTTAATGGTTAATTCATTTTAAGCGCTTAACCCATGTGGGTCATTCAGCGCAAGACGTGGTGAAGGCTTGATCCTCCGGCTACTGAGCGCATGACAGACGCGCTTCCTATTTGTACTCACCTTATTGCACTGGGCAATTAGAACCTACAAAACTCAATATCAATGTGAAGTTTCCTATTAGAAAAACATATTAACATTAAAATTTTGACGCTGATGAAAGAAGACGTTCCAAAGTTATTGAGCAGAACCTAACAATCCCCTATTTTTCAACTAAGTATTTTAGCAAGTTTGCACCTACACAGACTGAAACCTAAAACCATCATTTTTTTTCCAATAAGATGCATCACCCATTAAAGAAAGAAGTCATACTCATGTTATTTTATGGGAAAAAACTATCCTATTTATAAAATGAAACTACAAATTGGTATCTACACACTCCAATAACAATCAGAATCTTTTAAGTAAGATACACCAATGTTGAAAGTTTGACTCTGATCAGGGGAGGCTTTCTCAAGTTATCGCACAGAAACCAAAATCAAGAATGACTATGAAATTGACAATAAGGCATTTACCCATCACAATAGTTCAATGAAACTTTTCCAGGTATAGTTCACAAGCATTTTAAAATCGAAATCGAAATCGAAAACAATGGTGTAACTGAGAATATGACAGGCTCTACAATCAAGCCGTACAAAAATATAATATTCGAGGCTTCATTTAATTCATGATAACTTAAAACGCCATAACAAGAGTTTTCAATATTTTTCAGTTTCCTTGCTCAGCAATATTCTATTTGAAATTCTCTACGATTCTGCAAGGGAAAAAAATGCTAATCTTTTAAGAAACCGAAATTTGCATACCAGACAAGGACAGCTGAGGCGTTGAAGTAAAAATTTGATAATTTGGACCAAAGCAATCCAATAATAATCAAAGTCTTCTTCAAAGAAAGATACATCAGAGTTGAACTCAATCAGATAAGCCATGACATTCCTAAATACATGAAAATTTATATTAAAATTATCCCAATGTCTTGAATAAAATAAAAACATTGTTACTTTGTTACTTACACACCCTAATGCCAGTGAGAAGAGGCATTATCCAGTTATTGCTGTGAAACTAATTTGTTTAATAAAACTGATAAATTAAAACCTATACAGCAACAAAGCAATTCACACCTTCCTTTCATCAAAGTTCACCACTGCTAAAAGTTTGAAGTCGATCAAAAGAAGCATTCTCCAGTTACTGCTCAGAATCATTTTCAAGTTTAATAACTGTTAGGAAAGTGGCAAATTTGTATTTATACAGCATGAACTTTGAGGGTACCAACCTATCTATAAGATGCTTTAGTTATTAAGGATTTTAAGTCGCCGTGCAGGAGAGGTATACTCAAGTTATTTAATGAAAAATAACAGCAGACAGGTAGTACCTTGGTAGACAGCAACCATCCAAGGAAGTAATACCATCCTGTCAAGTGAGAAAGAAATGAAAATATGTTAATTAGTTGCACTATGGCAACAATGTTGAACTTTTCTGTCTCATGAACACCTAAGATGACAGGTAAATCTCAAAAACTTATTTTTGCATTCAATATGCATATACATTTGCTTTCCAATGTGCTTACTAAGAGATTTTAATCATGTTACATTTCCTTTCAAACCTAGGAAGCCAGGTCACAGATTTGGCTTCCTAGGTCACAGACTTGGCCGTGGAGAAGATAAATCCCGGAACCACTAACAGATAACCATATCACATAAAAAATATAAAATTGACAAAGTGGCACCCACACACTCCATTAATAATTCCAACTCTTTTCTAAATAGGAAACTTCAGTGTTGAAAGGTTGAAGCCAATCAGCAGAGGTTTTCTACAGTTATCGGACATAAATAAAAATCGCTAGTTCCATGAATCTCTCTCTAGTTAGAATAAAGCAGCTCTGAAAATTTGAAAATGATCGTATCAAGCCTTAACAAGTTATAAACGATAATCTTGGAAAAAGAAACCAAGTTTTGTCATTATAAACCGAGGAAGTTTTAGAGGGAGGAAAGGAGTAAAGGAGGTTTTGAATGCTAGGAACCTGAACATTCAACAGGCTTGTGTGAGAACGTTTATGAAGCGATTCTGATAAACCAATTAGCGGGACTTGAGTCCTGAAGGTAGGAATTAGCGCCTGCACTCTGAAAGAAGGGGAAGGCCGTTATAGCTAGGAGGGCCGTCTAAACTGTCATATCAGTACATTTTGGAAAGACAGCAATTCATACACAATACACAAATAACCCGCACATAAAAGACAGAAGCTTACGACGACGTTTCGGTCCGACTTGGACCATTGACAAAGTCACACTAACAGAGGAGGAGCAGGACGGCTATATATAGGCAGGAAGAGGTGGAGGTAGTAGTAGTGGTAGTAGTAGTGGTAGTAGTAGTAGTAGTAGTAGTAGTACAAGAATTGTATATAATACCGACAGGATGAAATGACACATGCACAACACCCGGGCATCCCCACCGTAGACGTTTCGCCATCCAGCCAGCCACTGGATGGCGAAACGTCCACAACAAAGACAACCAGACGCCGCACATGTGCCTAATTTCATCAGTAGATGTAGTAGAAGAAGAAGAGGAAATTAGGCACATGTGCGGCGTCTGGTTGTCTTTGTTGTGGACGTTTCGCCATCCAGTGGCTGGCTGGATGGCGAAACGTCTACGGTGGGGATGCCCGGGTGTTGTGCATGTGTCATTTCATCCTGTCGGTATTATATACAATTCTTGTACTACTACTACTACCACTACTACTACCACCACCTCTTCCTGCCTATATATAGCCGTCCTGCTCCTCCTCTGTTAGTGTGACTTTGTCAATGGTCCAAGTCGGACCGAAACGTCGTCGTAAGCTTCTGTCTTTTATGTGCGGGTTATTTGTGTATCGTTCCAGTCACGGTATTGTGCCTTTTTGTTATTTATTTAAAGACAGCAATTGAGCGAATGAGGGTGAATGTATTTCCTCTGTTTTTGAGTCAACTTACCTCGGTGAGAGACGACTTGTGTTAAAAACAGTAAAAAGTACCAAGGAGATACCTAATAATTACTGGTGTTCTAGACAAGTATTTTGTCAAGAAATTAATTACGTTTTCACAGTACAAACAGTCAACTTTATCCAGGGACTATCCATAATACTGTGCATTGTGTTTCGAATTAAAAAATCTAATTTATGCATACTGGGAGCTCACAGTAATGATATGTTGTGAGAAATATTATAAGACAGGACTCTAGAATAATTTGTTATAAGAAAGAATTATGAGATATGCATTTCTCAGCCTTCTGTCACTGCAATGGATGCCCAGCTGATTGTACCTGTACAGAGAAAGCATCCATCAAACTGTCTTATACACGAGTAATAACACAATATGGGCCTCTGGCGTGCCACAATTACAACCAACTCTTCTTTAACGTGAAAACACAGCAGTCGACCTACTAGCTCTTGTGAGCAACTCGCAACTCATTTGAAGAATTGAAGACATGTGCAACATTTGGGTATCTTTATTTGTAGACGTATCGTCATCTAGTGGCTTTATCAATACAAATTCAAGGACATAATGGGAAGACTGTAGAGACGAAGTAATCAGTTCCTCAGCCTACTGATTATGTCCTTGTAATGTACTGATAAAGCCACGAGATTACAAAAGTCTACAAATAAAGATACCCAGATGTTGCACATGTGTCTAATTCATCATCTTGTCGGTACTGTATATCATTCATGTACTACCTATCCTATCTTAGCGCCTGGAGATCTACAGTTTACTTAATCTTATTAGTTGCTTATGAAGACGGGCTGCTGATCACACAAAAGCAATGAGCAATTTAATTTACTATCCACTCTTGTGATGCATACCTTTAAACTACACGTTCATCTCTCTGCTTGTTAGTACGTGTGTGTGTGTGTGTGTACTCACCTAGTTGAGGTTGCAGGGGTCGAGTCCAAGCTCCTGGCCCTGCCTCTTCACTGGTCACCACTAGGTCACTCTCCCTGAACCATGAGTTTTATCGTACCTCTGCTTAAAGCTATGTATGGATCCTGCCTCCACTACATCGCTTCCCAAACTATTCCACTTCCTGACTACTCTGTGGCTGAAGAAATACTTCCTAACATCCCTTTGATTCATCTGTGTCTTCAGCTTCCAACTGTGTCCCCTTGTTGCTGTGTCCAGTCTCTGGAACATCCTGTCTTTGTCCACCTTGTCAATTCCTCTCAGTATTTTGTAAGTCATTATCATGTCCCCCCTATCTCTCCTGTCCTCCAGTGTCGTCAGGTTGATTTCCCTTAGCCTCTCCTCGTAGGACATACCTCTTAGCTCTGGGACTAGTCTTGTGGCAAACCTTTGCACTTTCTCTAGTTTCTTTACATGCTTGGCTAGGTGTGGGTTCCAAACTGGTGCCGCATACTCCAATATGGGCCTAACGTACACGGTGTACAGGGTCCTGAACGACTCCTTATTAAGATGTCGGAATGCTGTTCTGAGGTTTGCCAGGCGCCCATATGCTGCAGCAGTTATTTGGTTGATGTGCGCTTCAGAAGATGTGCCTGGTGTTATACTCACCCCAAGAGCTTTTTCCTTGAGTGAGATTTGTAGTCTCCGGACCCTAGACTGTACTCCGTCTGCAGTATTCTTTGCCCTTCCCCAATCTTCATGACTTTGCACTTGGTGGGATTGAACTCCAGAAGCCAATTGCTGGACTAGGTCTGCAGCCTGTCCAGATCCCTTTGTAGTTCTGCCTGGTCTTCGATCGAATGAATTCTTCTCATCAACTTTACGTCATCTGCAAACAGGGACACCTCAGAGTTTATTCCTTCTGTCATGTCGTTCACAAATACCAGAAACAGCACTGGTCCTAGGACTGACCCCTGTGGGACCCCACTGGTCACAGGTGCCCACTCTGACACCTCGCCACGTACCATTACTCTCTGCTGTCTTCCTGACAAATATTCCCTGATCCATTGTAGTGCCTTCCCTGTTATCCCTGCTTGGTCCTCCAATTTTTGCACCAATCTCTTGTGTGGTACTGTGTCAAACGCCTTCTTGCAGTCCAAGAAAATGCAATCCACCCACCCCTCTCTCTCTTGTCTTACTGCTGTCACCTTGTCATAGAACTCCAGTAGGTTTGTGACACAGGATTTCCCGTCCCTGAAACCATGTTGGCTGCTGTTGATGAGATCATTCCTTTATAGATGTTCCACCACTCTTCTCCTGACAATCTTCTCCATGACTTTGCATACTATACATGTCAGTGACACTGGTCTGTAGTTTAGTGCTTCATGCCTGTCTCCTTTTTTAAAGATTGCGACTACATTTGCTGTCTTCCATGCCTCAGGCAATCTCCCTGTTTCGATAGATGTATTGAATATTGTTGTTAGGGGTACACATAGCGCCTCTGCTCCCTCTCTCAGGACCCATGGAGAGATGTTATCTGGCGCCCCATTGCCTTTGAGGTATCTAGCTCACTCAGAAGTCTCTTCACTTCTTCCTTGGTTGTATGTACCGTGTCCAGCACCTGGTGATGTGCCACACCTCTCCGTCCCCCTGGAGCCCCTTCTGTCTCCTCTGTGAACACTTCTTTGAATCTCTTGTTGAGTTCCTCACATACTTCACGGTCATTTCTTGTTGTCTCTCCTCCTTCCTTCCTTAGCCTGATTACCTGGTCCTTGACTGTTTTCTTCCTGATGTAGCTGTATAACAGCTTCGGGTCAGATTTGACTTTCGCTGCTATGTCGTTTTCATATTGTCGTTGGGCATCCCTTCTTATCTGTGCATATTCGTTTCTGGCTCTACGACTGCTCTCCTCATTCTCCTGGGTCCTTTGCCTTCTATATTTCTTCCATTCCCTAGCACACTTGGTTTTTGCCTCCTTGCACCTTTGGGTGAACCATGGGCTCATCCTGGCTTTTTCATTATTCCTGTTTCCCTTGGGTACAAACCTCTCCTCAGCCTCCTTGCACATTGTTGCTACATATTCCATCACCTCATTAACTGGCTTCCCTGCCAGTTCTCTGTCCCACTGAACCTCGTTCAGGAAGTTCCTCATTCCCTCGTAGTCCCCTTTCCTGTAGTTTGGTTTCATTTGTCCTGGCCTTCCTGCTTCCCCCTCCACTTGTAGCTCTACTGTGTATTTGAAGCTCAAAACCACATGATCGCTTGCCCCAAGGGGTCTTTCATATGTGATGTCCTCAATATCTGCACTGCTCAAGGTGAATACTAAGTCCAGACTTGCTGGTTCATCCTCTCCTCTCTCTCTTGTAGTGTCCCTTACGTGCTGGTACATGAAGTTTTCCAGTACCACCTCCATCATCTTAGCCCTCCATGTATCTTGGCCCCCATGTGGCTCCAAGTTCTCCCAGTCGATTTCCTTGTGGTTAAAGTCGCCCATGATCAGGAGCTCTGCCCTGCATGCATGAGCTCTTCTGGCCACTGCAGCCAGTGTGCCAACCATCGCTCTGTTGCTCTCGTCATACTCATGCCCTGGTCTCCTGCTGTTCTGTGGTGGGTTATACATCACTGCAATTACCACCTTGGGACCTCCAGAGTGAAGCATTCCCGCTATGCAATCACTTTCTTCTCCGCTGTCTCCTCTCTCCAGCTCATCAAAATTCCATCGGTGTTTGATCAGCAGTGCCACTCCTCCACCCTCCCTGTTCCTTCAGTCTTTCCTCAAGATCTGGTATCCCGTTGGAAAGATGGCATCTGTTATCATACCTGTAAGCTTGGTTTCTGTGGGCGCTATGATGTCCGGTGATGTCTGTTTGACTCTTTCGTGCCACTCCTCCCACTTGTTTGTTATTCCATCAGCGTTTGTGTACCACACCTTCAGTTTCCTTTCCAGTACTGTGGTTTGGGGGGCCTGTGGGGGTGGGAGACCTGGTAGCATACTGTGGGATTCTATGGTTGGGGGTTGGGTGGAAGCTGTGGGTATGAATTGTAGTGTGTGTTGGGATGGTGTGATAGGTTGTGGGGTTCTGAGGATAGTTGTGTGTGCACTTGCCCTGGCTTCTCTGTTCTGCTCTGACTGACCTCTGCTGGTTCCATCCTTGTTTCCTTTCCTAGCTCCTTTCGCTTTTTTGTCCTCTCCCTCAGCTGCTGTCTCTCTGTTTGTGTTCTGTCTCTGTCTAGGAACACCTTCTTGTACTCTTCCGAGTTTTTCAGCCGTGGTTTCTCTTGGAGGATCCTGTTCCTCACTGTTTCTGTCCTGAGAATCAGCTTGATCGGTCGGTTTCTCCCCTTCAGGTACCCCCCTATTCTCTGAAAATTTACAATCTCGTCCATGTCTTCTCCCCCTATTTCTGTGATGATTTTCCCAGTCTCCTTTCTTTCTTCCTGCCGTCTTTCAGTGTGTGTCCTTTCCTCTCTCTCCCGAAGCCCATGGATAAACACTGATTTTGCCCTTTCCTCCTCCCATTGCCTCTCCCTCTGTGAATCTGGTTCCTGTCTGTATATGGTCATTTTCTCCCTTGATTTTTCCAGTGGCTCTTGGTAGCATGGTTGTGCCTCAGCATTTAACTTATCTCCCTCTCTATCTGCACCCAGCTGCTCTTCCCTTTTACTCCCTGACCCTTCTTTGCAGGCTGATATGACCTTAGCATAATTCATATCTCCTTCCTTCCTGTTCATCCTCTCAGCTTCATATGCTGTGTCTTCTCTGGTCACTGCCCCTGAGACTTGCTTCAGCCTGTTTACCTCAAATTCTAGGACCCTTACCCTGTCTACTGCAGTTTAAACTTGTGCCTCCCATTTCTTCGTCTCCTTCTCCAACCTCTTTTCCCATTTCGCAGAGAGCTCTTTCTCCATTTTTTCAGAAACCTCTCCTAATTTTCTCTCCCATTCCTGCTCCATCCTTTTCCACTGTTCCTCCATCCATTCCTTCCTACCAGTACCATTGTCATCTGATCCCTGATTCCTACGAGTCCCAACCATTTTTTTTTTTTAATGAAAGAGAGAGAGAGAAAGAGAGAGAAAGAGAAAGTGGGGAAAGGTAGAAGGAGAGAGAGGGGGAGAGTAAGAAGAGAAAGGGGGAGAGAGTGAAAGAGAAAGAGAGGGAGAGAAGGGAAAGATAGGAGGGGGGGAGAATGAGGAGGGAAAAGAGAGAGAGAGAGGAAGAGAGAAGAGAGAGAGGAAGAGAGAAGAGAGAGAGAGGAAGAGAGAGAGAGAGAGAGGAAGAGAGAGGAAGAGAGAGAGGAAGAGAGAGAGGAAGAGAGAGAGGAAGAGAGAGAGGAAGGAAGAGAGGAAGAGAGAGAAGAGAGAGAGAGAGAGAGGAAGAGACAGAAAGAGTGAGAGAGAAAGAGAGAGAAGAAGAGAGAGAGAGAGAGGAAGAGAGGAAAAGAGACAAAGAGACGGGGAGAGAAGGGAGGGTTAGAGGGTCAATTCACATGAAGGTGTGAAATCCTGTATATGTGTGTGTGTGTATGTGTATGTGTGTATGTGTGTATGTGTGTATGTGTGTGTGTGTGTGTGTGTGTGTGTGTGTGTGTGTGTGTGTGTGTGTGTGTGTGTGTGTGTGTGTGTGTGCTACAGCTATTCAAGCGCCTAACAGTAGATCCTGTACTCACCTAGTGTGTGTGTTTATGTAAGCAGTCCTTATTTCCCTCGTATATACTACATATATTTTGCATATGTACCCAATCTCTTGGTTCCCACTGTACTGTCATGTGTGCCTAAAATTACGTTAAATTCTGTATGCTAGGCTTCGCTAGGCTACCTCTCATACTAGGCTACCTATCATTAACTGCTTAACTCTCCTACACCTCAATAAATTCTATTAAATGCCAGTAAATGCTGCTTATTCTAATTCTGATAGCTCAAGGAGAGTGACCCCCAATTTCCAGTTAGTGACTGGTGCTGTTGACCCCATGCAACTCGAACTAGGTGAATATTACGTGCGGCTGGCAGTGGAGTACGTTGCCGTCCATCCTGGGTCCCAGTAGTTGAAGATGCTTGATGCTTCTCGTTAATTTTTCCACTAACTTCCTATAGGCACTGTAGTCTCTAGCTCATCTAATTTTTTTCACTCACTGTATTTACTGACACATCTATACATATCTCTTATCTCCCTGGTCTTGAGTCGCACTTATTCTTCAAATACCCCACTGCGTTATGTATGTCAACACTATTTAGGCCTGACACAACTGTTCACCTTCCTTCCCCCGGCCTCCACTTAGCACTTGCACTATTTACTATGTTTTCTTTTCTGTGATCACTTATATTTCCTTTTTTCGGGGCTTAAGTGATTACATGCACTCTTATACGTGCACATGCCTATATCCCACACTCTATTTCTTATGGTACAGTCAGAAATTACCGCCAAAACACGAGCTCAAACCGCGTGACTCCTCCACGAGTGTGTGTGTGTGTGTGTGTGTGTGTGTGTGTGTGTGTTAATCCACGGACAGGGACAAATGTGCTGTTTCACGCCTTCTGAACCAAAGTATGTGACAATTTTTTTCTGTAGCTGAATGCTTGTACGTTTGCAGAAATAATTGTCTGACCGTCTGACTGTCCATTCGTACATACGACTCTCGAAGTATATATGTTCATACCTGTATAATATGATTACTTCTAAGTTGCATTTGAGGAATGAGAGACTGTTTTATACGTAATAATGTATGTAGCTTCTCTTTTTGTCTTGTTACTTTACACGTTGTCTTTCTCTTTTCTCAACTCACTCTTTCTGCTATTATCTTTCTCGTTTTATTTTTATTTCCTTTCATTCCTCATTCTCTATATTTCCATCTTAAGTCGTTTCAGTCTCTTCCTCGCTTTCCCTAGTTATTATTCTCTCCCTTTTTTCTTGTAGTCTCCCTCTTCTCTCTCCCTCTTTCATTTCCTCCCTTCATCTCTCTCTCTCTCTCTCTCTCTCTCTCCCCTCCCAGTGCTCCTTTCCGCCTCTGGTTCTCTAAATTCAGTACATGATATGATCAGTTACCAATAGATTCACCAGAGCTTCGTTCATGATTAACCAAAAGATGCAAATTCATGCAAATTCCTGTTCGCCACTTTTAAAAAAAAGTCAGGAAACATAATGCTAATTTCATTGGCTAAAAATTCGCACAGGAAGACAGGCTGGCGTTACGAATAACGCTGAAAATTGACACAATGGTTGAGATAGACTGTTGAATGGGCTGATGTAGATATGTATGGACAATGATGCAAAGGGTTTAGGACTGAATATGGGATATATGGAGAGAGACAAGACTGAGTTGAGAGATGACAATGGGGTTAGACTTAGGTGCTATCCATCATATATATATATATATATATATATATATATATATATATATATATATATATATATATATATATATATATATATATATATATATATATTAGAACTGTGGCTGGCCAGGACTCGATCCTGCATTCCCAGGCCCAGCCCTGTATCCACAGGACCAACAATCCTTAGACACCAGGCGCTCAGCGTTCAGTTCTCATAGGGCTGGGCATGAGAATGCAGGATCGAGATCTGGACAGCCGAACATCTGTTAATGCTTCAAAATAACTTGTTTCGTGTTTTCATTAATATATATATATATATATATATATATATATATATATATATATATATATATATATATATATATATATATATATATATATATATATATAAATGCAGCTGTTCACTCACTCGAACTAAAATATCTGTATTACTTACAGGCAAAAATTCCCCTAAAAAAACATACAATACCAAAAAAAAAACCATTAATCATCCAATTTATGTTCCGAGATACACAAGAGGTGAAAAGATAATGAAATTATAGCGAGAAAAAAATGAATTTCGTCGATATAAGAAGCAAAACCAAATATATAAAAGGGGCGGATCTGAAAAAATAATGTTTTTGTGAGGGTTCTTTCTCGGAGCTCTCAGCCCTGGCGATCATCATAGCGCGTATCTAAATGCTAATTTCTCCTCCCCGAGGAAATTTGATGAGGATGTCCAAGCAGACTCCTTGGGTCGTCTCCGAGGTGGTCGTTGACTCGTAGCTCCTCTCAGCTGGTTAAAGGTTAATGGTGATCTCTTGAAGGTGTTTGGTAATCTTGACAAACTTACTCTCAGTATTGCTTACTTTTGTGAATATTGCGTCTGATAGTGTTTCTTCTGAATACGTAGGATTTATGCTATTTTTCTGAATACTGTGGTAAGTACTGTGAATACTGTGGTAAGTACTGTGAATACTGTGGTAAGTACTGTGAATACTGTGGTAAGTACTGTGAATACTGTGGTAAGTACTGTGAATACTGTGGTAAGTACTGTGAATACTGTGGTAAGTACTGTGAATACTGTGGTAAGTACTGTGAATATTGTGGTAAGTACTGTGAATACTGTGGTAAGTACTGTGAATATTGTGGTAATTATTGTGAATACTGTGGTAAATATTGTGAATACTGTGGTAAATATTGTGAATACTGTGGTAAATATTGTGAATACTGTGGTAAATATTGTGCATTTCTTGGGAATATTTTGTTAGATGTGTATTTATGTAAACATTTGTTTGATCTTTGTTCAATATATAAGGGAAGAAACTTTACACTTAATGTTATGGTTATGAATCTCGAGAAGGGAACTTTCTGAACTAACTCGTGTATATTTCTGTATCTAAAACTCAGCCAGGTTTCTAAGTGGCTACAAAACTTTCTTTCATATGAAGTACTTTACCAGTAATATCTTAAAAATAAACAAACCTTAAAATATTATATGGGAGGAATATGTTAGTATTATAAATATGTGGAAAGAGGAATAGGAGCAGTTGATACCTGGACAGATTAAACGATTTAGTTGCGAGCAATACATAATAACGTGGGAGAAAAACACCAGGTTACAACACCACGAAAAAACGGATTCCTTCATGTTTTTTAAATGTGAGTGGAGAACGCAGCTCCTGTACGCCAGAGGATGCTGAGCCACGAGTGTACAGCAGTAACAGTAAGCCAATGGTTGCTTCATTCCATACTCAGTTCACCCATCACATACTCGGTTCACCCATCACATACTCAGTTCACCCATCACATACTCGGTTCACCCATCACATACTCAGTTCACCCATCACATACTCAGTTCACCCATCACATACTCAGTTCACCCATCACATGTTCTGCTCACTCACCATAGCGGTTGGGTGGTGCCCACAAAAATAAATTAGGACTGGTCCAGAGAAGAGCTACAAAACTGCTATATACTAGAGTTAAAAAACAATGAATTACGGTGAAAGGCTGAGAACAATGAAGATGCCTGTCTTGACTGACCGGAGGAAAAAAGATGTTATAACGACATATAAGGTCATAATATGACACGAAAGAGTAGATAAAGAAGATTTCTTTGTACCTGCAACAGGGATAACAATTAGCCGCAGGTGTAAATTAAGGAAAAAGTGAAGTGGAGGGATAACAGAAAATTTGTCTTGGCAGAGTGTTGGTGAGGAGAATGATTTAAAAGCGAGTGGAAGTTCTACATAGATAAAATTTTTTAAAAACATTACATGAAGAAGAAATTACTGAAGAAACCACGAGCACAGCTCTGTTCCTGGAGCTATAAATATGTAATTACAAATATTACACACACACACACACACACACACACACACACACACAGAAGTAAGACACGAGAGAGAGGGGTGGGTTGATTGCATCTTCTTGGACTGCAAGAAGGCCTTTGACACAGTTCCTCACAAGAGATTAGTGCAGAAGCTAGAGCATCAGGCGCATATAACAGGAAGGGCACTGCAATGGATCAGAGAATACCTGACAGGGAGGCAACAACGAGTCATGGTACGTAATGATGTATCACAGTGGGCACCTGTGACGAGCGGGGTCCCACAGGGGTCGGTCCTAGGACCAGTGCTATTTTTGGTATATGTGAACGACATGACGGAAGGGTTAGACTCAGAAGTGTCCCTGTTTGCAGACGATGTGAAGTTAATGAGGAGAATTAAATCTGATGAGGACCAGGCAGGACTTCAAAGAGACCTGGACAGACTGGACACCTGGTCCAGCAAATGGCTTCTCGAATTTAATCCTGCCAAATGCAAAGTCATGAAGATAGGGGAAGGGCACAGAAGACCACAGAGTATAGGCTAGGTGGCCAAAGACTGCAAACCTCACTCAAGGAGAAAGATCTTGGGGTGAGTATAACACTGAGCATGTCTCCGGAAGCACACATCAATCAGATAACTGCTGCAGCATATGGGCGCCTGGCAAACCTGAGAACAGCATTCCGATACCTTAGTAAGGAATCGTTCAAGACACTGTACACCGTGTATGTCAGGCCCATACTGGAGTATGCAGCACCTGTTTGGAACCCGCACTTGATAAAGAACGTCAAGAAACTAGAGAAAGTACAAAGGTTTGCGACAAGGTTAGTTCCAGAGCTAAGGGGAATGTCCTATGAAGAAAGATTAAGGGAAATCGGCCTGACGACACTGGAGGACAGGAGGGTCAGGGGAGACATGATAACGACATATAAAATACTGCGTGGAATAGACAAGGTGGACAAAGACAGGATGTTCCACGGAGGGGACACAGAAACAAGAGGCCACAATTGGAAGTTGAAGACACAAATGAGTCAGAGAGATATTAGGAAGTATTTCTTCAGTCATAGAGTTGTCAGGCAGTGGAATAGCCTAGAAAATGACGTAGTGGAGGCAGGAACCATACACAGTTTTAAGACGAGGTTTGATAAAGCTCATGGAGCGGGGAGAGAGAGGGCCCAGTAGCAACCGGTGAAGAGGCGGGGCCAGGAGCTAAGACTCGACCCCTGCAATCACAAATAGGTGAGTACAAATAGGTGAGTACACACACACACACACACACACAGTTTGGAACCCCCACCTGGTCAAACACATCAAGAAATTAGAAACGCAAAGGTTTGCAATAAAACTCGTCCTAGAGCTAAGGTGCATGTCCTACAAGAAGAGCTGAAGGGAAATCAACCTGACGACACTGGAGGAAAGAAGGGATGGGGGAAAGGGGGGTAGCATGATAACGACATACAAAATACTGGGAGAAATTGACAAGGTGGATATTGACAATGTTTCAGAGTTGGGACACAGCAACAAGGGGTTATAATCAGAAATAGAAAACTCACATGAATAACAGGGATGTGACTCATCTGAGTTTTCAGCCTTAGAGTTGTCAGGAAGTGGAACAGTCTGGAGAGTGATGTGCTGGAGGCAGGATCAATACATAGTTTTAAGAAGAGGTACGACAAGGCTCTTAGAGCAGCGAGAGAATGGACCTAGTAACGGCCAGCACACACACACACACACACACACACACCACACACACACACACACACACACACACACACACACACACACACACACACACACACACACACACACACACACACACACACACACGCACGCACACACACACACACACATACACACGACAGCACACGACAGGGACACGACACGTCTGTAGCACCTACGACATGTACACAACGATACCACTGTTTCCCCTCAGGGAAACACCCACTTCAGCCTCGCCCAGCACACCGCAGCGCAGGTAACTTACCTGTATTAATGAAACACCTAACGGTATTCCTCCAGATTCTTGATCTATTTACAAGAACCAAAATTACTACTGCTACATTATTTTTTTAATATCGTTGGAAGGTTTACCTGATGGTGAGCGCCTGGAAACACTAAAAGCATCACTAATCTGTGGCTCCACTCTTCACCTTGAACGTCGAGCTCAAGAGTAGTTCCTAATGAAGCAAACTGGGTAAGCTACTGACATTCAGCGTAAGCGTACAAGGAAGCATCCTTGGTCCCCGGATATGTTGTCTGCCTCAACGACCTACTTTCTCTCATTTACGAATGCTAAATATGTGCAGATTAATTCACTCTTAATCTTATCATGCGAGACGTGCCCACAACATTCAGATACATCAGTTAACAAGAATATATTTTTTTTTATTAACACATCGGCCGTTGCCCACCAAGGCAGGGCGACCCGAAAAAGAAATATTTTCATCATCACTCACACCATCACTGTCTTGCCAGAGGCGTGCTGATACTACGGTTAAAAATAATTGCAACATATCTCCACCCCTCCTTCAGAGCGCTGGCACTATACTTCTCACCTCCAGGACTCAAGTCCGGCTAACCGTTTCCCTGAATCCCTTCATAAATGTTACCTTGCTCACACTCCAACAGCACGTCATGTCATAAAAAAACATTTTCCTTCACTCGCTCCTAACACATTCACGCACGCTTGCTGGAAGTTTAATCCCCTCGCACACAAAACCTCCTTTACCCCCTCTTCCTCCAACCAATCCCAGGACGACCCCTACCCTGCCTTCCTCCCATTACAGAGTTATACGCTCTCCAAGTAATTCTATTAAGTTCTATCCTCTCTAAATGTCCGAACAAGAAATTATGATAAATAAAACATGTGCAACACTTTGGTATCAATTTCCGAAACGTTTCGCCTGCACAGGAAGCTTCTTCGTTAATAAAGATACCATAGTGTTACGTATGTCTTTTGCATCCACTTGTCAGTACTGTATACCATTATTCTGAGAAGCAGCTATGTCACACTTTTACAAGTATAAACAGTGTCGGGACTAGTGATCCAGTTTCAAGGGGAAGCTGGACCACAGCTTACTGAAAGTGCTAGATCAGTCAGGCTGTGAAGGCTACGAGGGCCTGCGAGCCGCTATCAGTAACAGTCTGGGGTGACTCGGCAGTCAACAATGAAGGCCACAGTCGGCATTCAATATATAAATTCCTCTAGAAGTCAGTCACAGGGGTAAGAGATGTGACATTACACTTGATTCTGGAAAAAAAATATCTCAGTGGTTACAATACAACTGGAATTAATATTAAAATGAATGACTCTTACCACCCAGTGAAGAATATGAATGATTCTTACCACCCAGTGAAGAATATGAATGATTCTTACCACCCAGTGAAGAATATGAAAAATTCTTACCACCCAGTGAAGAATATGAACGATTCTTACCACCCAGTGAAGAATATGAACAATTCTTACCACCCAGTGAAGAATATGAATTATTCTTACCACCCAGTGAAGAATATGTATTATTCTTACCACCCAGTAAAGAATATGAATGATTCTTACCACCCAGTGAAGAATATGAATGATTCTTACCACCCAGTGAAGAATATGAATGATTCTTACCACCCAGTGAAGAATATGAACGATTCTTACCACCCAGTAAAGAATATGAATGATTCTTACCACCCAGTAAAGAATATGAATGATTCTTACCACCCAGTGAAGAATATGAATGATTCTTACCACCCAGTGAAGAATATGAATGATTCTTACCACCCAGTGAAGAATATGAATGATTCTTACCACCCAGTGAAGAATATGAATGATTCTTACCACCCAGTAAAGAATATGCATGATTCTTACCACCCAGTGAAGAATATGAATGATTCTTACCACCCAGTGAAGAATATGAATGATTCTTACCACCCAGTAAAGAATATGAATGATTCTTACCACCCAGTGAAGAATATGAATGATTCTTACCACCCAGTGAAGAATATGAATGATTCTTACCACCCAGTGAAGAATATGAATGATTCTTACTACCCAGTGAAGAATATGAATGATTCTTACCACCCAGTGAAGAATATGAACGATTCTTACCACCCAGTGAAGAATATGAATGATTCTTAGCACCCAGTAAAGAATATGAATGATTCTTACCACCCAGTGAAGAATATGAATGATTCTTACTACCCAGTGAAGAATATGAATGATTCTTACCACCCAGTGAAGAATATGAATGATTCTTACCACCCAGTGAAGAATATGAATGATTCTTACCACCCAGTGAAGAATATGAATGATTCTTACCGCCCAGTTAAGAATATGAATGATTCTTACCACCCAGTGAAGAATATGAATGATTCTTACCACCCAGTGAAGAATATGAATGATTCTTACCACCCAGTGAAGAATATGAATGATTCTTACCGCCCAGTTAAGAATATGAATGATTCTTACCACCCAGTGAAGAATATGAATGATTCTTACCACCCAGTGAAGAATATGAATTATTCTTACCACCCAGTGAAGAATATGAATGATTCTTACCGCCCAGTGAAGAATATGAATGATTCTTACCACCCAGTTAAGAATATGAATGATTCTTACCGCCCAGTTAAGAATATGAATGATTCTTACCACCCAGTGAAGAATATGAATGATTCTTACCACCCAGTGAAGAATATGAATGATTCTTACTACCCAGTGAAGAATATGAATGATTCTTACCACCCAGTGAAGAATATGAATGATTCTTACCACCCAGTGAAGAATATGAATGATTCTTACTACCCAGTGAAGAATATGAATGATTCTTACCACACAGTAAAGAATATGAATGATTCTTACCACCCAGTAAAGAATATGAATGATTCTTACCACCCAGTAAAGAATATGAATGATTCTTACCACCCAGTGAAGAATATGAACGATTCTTACCACCCAGAGAAGAATATGAATGATTCTTACCGCCCAGTAAAGAATATGAATGATTCTTACCACCCAGTGAAGAATATGAACGATTCTTACCACCCAGAGAAGAATATGAATGATTCTTACCGCCCAGTAAAGAATATGAATGATTCTTACCACCCAGTGAAAAATATGAATGATTCTTACCACCCAGTGAAGAATATGAATGATTCTTACCACCCAGTGAAGAATATGAATGATTCTTACCGCCCAGTAAAGAATATGAATGATTCTTACCACCCAGTGAAGAATATGAATGATTCTTACCACCCAGTGAAGAATATGAATGATTCTTACCACCCAGTGAAGAATATGAATGATTCTTACCGCCCAGTAAAGAATATGAATGATTCTTACCACCCAGTGAAGAATATGAATGATTCTTACCACCCAGTGAAGAATATGAATGATTCTTACCACCCAGTGAAGAATATGAATGATTCTTACCACCCAGTAAAGAATATGAATGATTCTTACCACCCAGTGAAGAATATGAATGATTCTTACCACCCAGTAAAGAATATGAATGATTCTTACCACCCAGTAAAGAATATGAATGATTCTTACCACCCAGTAAAGAATATGAATGATTCTTACCACCCAGTGAAGAATATGAATGATTCTTACTACCCAGTGAAGAATATGAATGATTCTTACCACCCAGTAAAGAATATGAATGATTCTTACCACCCAGTAAAGAATATGAATGATTCTTACCACCCAGTAAAATATGAATGATGTGAAGAATATGAATGATTCTTACCACCCAGTAAAGAATATGAATGATTCTTACCACCCAGTAAAGAATATGAATGATTCTTACCACCCAGTAAAGAATATGAATGATTCTTACCACCCAGTGAAGAATATGAATGATTCTTACCACCCAGTAAAGAATATGAATGATTCTTACCACCCAGTAAAGAATATGAATGATTCTTACCACCCAGTGAAGAATATGAATGATTCTTACCACCCAGTGAAGAATATGAATGATTCTTACCACCCAGTGAAGAATATGAATGATTCTTACCACCCAGTGAAGAATATGAATGATTCTTACCACCCAGTGAAGAATATGAATGATTCTTACCACCCAGTGAAGAATATGAATGATTCTTACCACCCAGTGAAGAATATGAATGATTCTTACCACCCAGTAAAGAATATGAATGATTCTTACCACTGAAGTTTTTTTTTTTTGACAAAAGACCTAAAATCTTTCTAATTTTTAATTGGTTCATCTATTTAAAAAAAAATTTCTCCCCTCTTTACCCCCATGACTCTGATTCCTCTCACAAGTGATCGGTTTCCTCCCAATCTGGTAAATCCTGTGTCTGATTTCCCCCATCCCCATCATCCAATCTCTGAATTCTGGACAAAGTTGGTGATCGGGCGAGGCGGCCCATCCCTCGCCCCTTCCTGGTTGAACCTTTCTTTTCAGCAGAAAGAGAGAGAGAGAGAGAGAGAGAGAGAGAGATGGGAACGACAAATAATAAAACGTCACAAGGAGAGAGCAAGAAAATATACAATAAAAACAAGACTGCAGCTACCGGTAATCTTCGTGTCTTATTACCGGCTTACGAGTAATTAGTCAGGATAAATGGCTGACTGCCCGATGGTTCCGGCTTCATATTTGAATGGGTCAGTTTTTTTTTTTTTTGTGAAGGTGCAGACCAATAATTACGACCAGCCTCAGGCATTTTATTAAAAATATTTTGTATCTTGCATATATTTTGACTGACAGCATAATGTTAGAGTTCATTTATCGTTTTGTGGACATAGGTGACCTGTCGCGAGGGTCACAATCAACACAGCTGGAGTTTGATAACTGGGTTGGGCGCAACACGGAAGTCTCTTTACACAACCAGCACACGTGGCCTGGTGGCAAAAGCTCTTGCTTCACACGGTGAGGGTCCGGGTTCGATTCTCGGCGAAGGGGTGGAAACATTGGACGTGTTTCCTTACACAGGTTGTCTATGTTCACCTATCAGTACCTGGGTGTTAGTCGACTGGTGTGGGTCGCATCCTGGGACATAACTGACCTAATGTGCTCGAAATGCTCAGCAGAACCAGCGGCTTTCTATATACGTAGTAGTATGTCATTGATGTCAGCTAGGCCTGTATACCATGTAGTAAATATACACTATTATTATTATCAGCACTGTGTATACCTCTTAGTTGGCTGACTGGTGAGGGGGCGACATTTGAGGACAGTAGTATATTTTTTGATATTCCTGGGCTTTGAAATACGTAAAAAATATAAAAACATTGCTCTGCCAAACAAGCAGAGCATGTATTCAAGTCTTCTACAACTCGGGATTGTACCCCCACGCAAAATTACTATATTTAATTGATAAATAATGCTAATTAAAGTCTAGCTGACATTACTAAGACTTAAGCTAATTTACGTTACACAAACTGTAATGAGGTCAGGTTAATAATTAATGTGGTTTGTCAATAAATAAAAGAAATATATTGTATACTATTATTATTCACGATAATACGTTTATAAATATCTAAGATAATTTTGTGAGAACGAGTGAGTAACTGATAACTTATATATGAAACAGCTGTTTAAATTCTCATAAGCAAAACAGCAAACATTGTGATTTAAAATTTCTATTTTATGTCCCTAAATATATCTTTAAATACAGTTGAAAGCTTGAATCACCAGCTGTTTACTGTACGGATGCATATGGTGTACCGACAATAATAATGAACAAACACCATAAGCTGCTCTGAGTAGAGCTTTAACAAATGCTGATTTGATAAAACTCTACACAGAATAAAACGCTGTCAACATAAAAGCTTGTTCTATAAGGTGAATCTTTACTTGTTCACTTGCATATCAACGGCGGGTAGGTAGCTAGGTAGAGATGACATTCGCAAACTGCTTGAAATGTGTAGTTGATTCAGCGCTCTTAGCATTAAAAGCAACACTTCTAACACACACAAGATAACACGGGAGACGCTGTCGTTAGTGTGTACATGTTACAGACCGGATAAAACATGCTTCAGGCCTTGTTATTTAAAGGAGTGGTATAGGACTCACTCCAGGGCCTCCAGAGAGGGAACTCAGACACTGAGCTCATTAAACGAACCTTCCGTTATTGTGGTCATTTCCACAGTTATTAACTCCTGCCAATTTAGCATATCGTGCAATACATTAATTGCACACTGTGTTGGGAGAAAAAAAATGATGGTTTTGGTAAACTAAAACTGATGATGTTATAAAGGTTAGATTCCCGACACCAAATATCTACTTTCTTTAGCGAATATAAATATGAATGAATGTTCGTTATATATATATATATATATATATATATATATATATATATATATATATATATATATATATATATATATATATATATAATATAATGTCGTGCCCAATATAATATAATGTCGTGTCTGTCTCATAAATATGCAAGATTACAGGTACGTCTTGCTACTTCTACTTACACTTAGGTCACACTACACATACATGTACACATTTATTTATACACACTCATCTGAGTTTTCTTTGATTTTATCTTAATAGCTCTTGGTCTTATTACTTTTCCTTTTATATCCATGGGGAAGTGGAATAAGAATCTTTCTTCCGTAAAAGTCAACTAAAATGCCGGGAGCAATGGGCTAGTAACCCCTTTTCCTGTGAAGATTGCTAAAAAGAATAAGAAGAAAATTGTCAAAGTGGGAAGTCTGAATGTGCGTGGATGTTGTGCAAATGATAAGAAAGAGATGATTGTGGATGTTATGAATGAGAAGAAACTGGATGTCCTGGCTTTAAGTGAAACAAAGCTGAAGGGGGTGGGAGAGTTTCAATGGAGAGGAATAAATGGGATTAGGTCAGGGGTTTCAAATAGAGTTAGAGCTAAAGAAGGAGTAGCAATAATGTTGAAGGATAAGCTATGGCAGGAAAAGAGGGACTATGTGAAGTAAAATAAAGATTGGATGTGAAAAGTGGGTTATATTAAGCGTGTATGCACCTGGAGAAGAGAGAAGTGTAGAGGAGAGAGAGGGATTTTGGGAAATGTTGAGTGAATGCGTGGGGAGTTTTGAATCAAGTGTGAGAGTAATGGTGGTTGGGGATTTCAATGCTAAAGTGGGTAAAAATGTTATGGAGGGAGTAGTAGGTAAATTTGGGGTGCCAGGGGTAAATGTAAATGGGGAGCCTTTAATTGAGCTATGTGTAGAAAGAGATTTGGTAATAAGTAATACATATTTTATGAAAAAGAGGATAAATAAATATACAAGGTTTGATGTAGCACGTAATGAAAGTAGTTTATTAGATTATGTATTGGTGGATAAAAGGTTGATGGGTAGGCTCCAGGATGTACATGTTTATAGAGGGGCAACTGATATATTGGATCATTATTTAGTTGTAGCTACAGTTAGAGTAAGAGGTAGATGGGAAAAGAGGAAGGTGGCAGCAACAAGTAAGAGGGAGGTGAAAGTGTATAAACTAAGGTAGGAGGAAGTTCGGGCGAGATATAAGCGACTATTGGCAGAAAGGTGGGCTAGTGCAAAGATGAGTAGTGGGGGGGTTGAAGAGGGTTGGAATAGTTTTAAAAATGCAAATTTAGAATGTGGGGCAGAAGTTTGTGGTTATAGGAGGGTGGGGGCAGGAGGAAAGAGGAGTGATTGGTGGAATGATGAAGTAAAGGGTGTGATAAAAGAGAAAAAGGTAGCTTATGAGAGGTTTTTACAAAGCAGAAGTGTTATAAGAAGAGCAGAGTATATGGGGAGTAAAAGAAAGGTAAAGAGAGTGGTGAGAGAGTGCAAAAGGAGAGTAGATGATAGAGTGGGAGAGGCACTGTCAAGAAATTTTAATGAAAATAAGAAAAAATTTTGGAGTTAAACAAGTTAAGAAAGCCTAGGGAAAGTATGGATTTGTCAGTTAAAAACAGAGTAGGGGAGTTAGTAGATGGGGAGAGGGAGGTATTAGGTAGATGGCGAGAATATTTTGAGGAACTTTTAAATGTTGAGGAAGAAAGGGAGGCGGTAATTTCATGCACTGGTCAGGGAGGTATACCATCTTTTAGGAGTGAAGAAGAGCAGAATGTAAGTGTGGTGGAGATACGTGAGGCATTACGTAGAATGAAAGGGGGTAAAGCAGCTGGAACTGATGGGATCATGACAGAAATGTTAAAAGCAGGGGGGGATACAGTGTTGGAGTGGTTGGTACTTTTGTTTAATAAATGTATGAAAGAGGGGAAGGTACCTAGGGATTGGCGGAGAGCATGTATAGTCCCTTTATATAAAGGGAAAGGGGACAAAAGAGACTAAAAATTATAGAGGAATAAGTTTACTGAGTATACCAGGAAAAGTGTACGGTAGGGTTATAATTGAAAGAATTAGAGGTAAGACAGAATGTAGGATTGCGGATGAGCAACGAGGTTTCAGAGTGGGTAGGGGATGTGTAGATCAAGTGTTTACATTGAAGCATATATGTGAACAGTATTTAGATAAAGGTAGGGGAGTTTTTATTGCATTTATGGATTTAGAAAAGGCATATGATAGAGGAGCAATGTGGAATATGTTGCAAGTATATGGAATAGGTGGTAAGTTACTAAATGCTGTAAAGAGCTTTTATGAGGATAGTGAGGCTCAGGTTAGGGTGTGTAGAAGAGAGGGAGACTACTTCCCGGTAAAAGTAGGTCTTAGACAGGGATGTGTAATGTCACCATGGTTGTTTAATATATTTATAGATGGGGTTGTAAAGGAAGTAAATGCTAGGGTGTTCGAGAGAGGGTGGGATTAAATTTTGGGGAATCAAATTCAAAATGGGAATTGACACAGTTACTTTTTGCTGATGATACTGTGCTTATGGGAGATTCTAAAGAAAAATTGCAAAGGTTAGTGGATGAGTTTGGGAATGTGTGTAAAGATAGAAAGTTGAAAGTGAACATAGAAAAGAGTAAGGTGATGAGGGTATCAAATGATTTAGATAAAGAAAAATTGGATATCAAATTGGGGAGGAGAGTATGGAAGAAGTGAATGTTTTCAGATACTTGGGAGTTGACGTGTCGGCGGATGGATTTATGAAGGATGAGGTTAATCATAGAATTGATGAGGGAAAAAAGGTGAGTGGTGCGTTGAGGTATATGTGGAGTCAAAAAACGTTTTCTATGGAGGCAAAGAAGGGGATGTATGAAAGTATAGTAGTACCAACACTCTTATATGGGTGTGAAGCTTGGGTGGTAAATGCAGCAGCGAGGAGACGGTTGGAGGCAGTGAAGATGTCCTGTTTAAGGGCAATGTGTGTGTAAATATTATGCAGAAAATTCGGAGTGTGGAAATTAGGAGGTGTGGAGTTAATAAAAGCATTAGTCAGAGGGCAGAAGAGGGGTTGAGGTGGTTTGGTCATTTAGAGAGAATGGATCAAAGTAGAATGACATGGAAAGCATATAAATCTATAGGGGAAGGAAGGCGGGGAAGGGGTCGTCCTCGAAAGGGTTGGAGAGAGGGGGTAAAGGAGGTTTTGTGGGCAAGGGGCTTGGACTTCCAGCAAGCGTGCATAAGCGTGTTAGATAGGAGTGAATGGAGACGAATGGTACTTGGGACCTGACGATCCGTTGGAGTGTGAGCAGGGTAATATTTAGTGAAGGGATTCAGGGAAACCGGTTATTTTCATATAGTCGGACTTGAGTCCTGGAAATGGGAAGTACAATGCCTGCACTTTAAAGGAGGGGTTTGGGATATTGGCAGTTTGGAGGGATATGTTGTGTATCTCTATACGTATATGCTTCTAAACTGTTATATTCTGAGCACCTCTGCAAAAGCAGTGATTATGTGCGAGTGTGGTGAAAGTGTTGAATGATGAAAGTATTTTCTTTTTGGGGATTTTCTTTCTTTTTTGGGTCACCCTGCCTCGGTGGGAGACGGCCGACTTGTTGAAAAAAAAAATTATATATATAATATATATATATATATATATATATATACATATATATAATATATATATATATATATATATATATACATATATGCAAAACAAGCACTCTGAAAGAATAGAGAAATTCCAAGCGCTTTCGTGACTACTCACATTATCAAGGACCTATGAAAGTAAAGCATCCAAGGAAGGTATATAAGGGGGTCTGGCCAACACCTCACTATCCGATCCCACAACGGTTCTACACCTGACGCGCGCCGGCCCAACTGGACAGGTCCTTTGCACAACCACCAACAAACTATTCTACCCAAGAAAATTTTTAAAATTATTATTTGTCCAGTGTATTATTAAATTCTTCCCAAATTCTATTTATTATCAATATGTTTCTGAAGAATAATTCTCATAAAATCATCAAAAGGACGATCTCTCATGTAAAGGAGTCTATTGGGTAAAAGAGACTTGGGCAGAACTTGTTCATTTAAACAATTTTTAAAAAAATTAAGTCGAATTTTTAACTTGTGGGACTTGATCAGTGCAGAAGAAAAGTGTGAAACAAAAGATATATGATTAGGAAAGCTTATCGAGAACATACTGAAGAGTCGTGTGGTATCCAGTTGGGCCGGCGCACATCAGGTGTTTAACCGTTGTGGGATCTGATAGTGAGGTGTTGGCCAGACCCCCTTATATACCTTCCTTGGATGCTTTACTTTCATAGTTCCTTGATAATGTGAGTAGTCACGAAAACGCTTGGAATTTCTCTATTCTTTCAGAGTGGTTGTTTTGCATATTCTGAAATCACCTGTTTACTGTGATCTTATTGCATATATATATATATATATATATATATATATATATATATATATATATATATATATATATATATATATATATATATATATATATATATATTTATTGCACTTGTTATAATAAGGTTAGGTGAGTTTTCTAAGGATCTTTTGCGAATTTATAGCATAAAAAAATTTCGTTTGCCTTATTCGGCAAGAACAGCGTTGCTATTTACGCCAAAATAGCAAGTTTTATCTATTCGGCACGACATTATATTATATATATATATATATATATATATATATATATATATATATATATATATATATATATATATATATATATATATATATATATATATATTTCAGCACTACGCAGAAACAGGCGGGTATATACAGAGAAAGATAGCATTCAGCAGGATTCGAACCCACTACATGAAGACTGGCAAGGTTAACAAGTGACGCTCTTTATCATTCGGCCACAAATGCCTCAAAAACTGGGCAACCTGGTTTACAAACCATGTTTCTTCCCGTCCCGGGCACATCAGAAAAAACACTTTGGGCCTTATATGCTTAAAGTCAGGGTCAAGGGTAGGCTTTGGGTAACGCTTTAGCAGCTGTTTACTAACATTACGTTATAACTGCTTGGAAACATCGTCCTATACGTCTCCTATCAACGTGTGCCTTATATGCTGGAAAATAGTGAAGCTCCTTTAGGAACTTGACTGTCCTCTTTCCCCACGAGTCGAGGGTCTCTAAGCCTATATGAATGAACATGTAACGATGAACAAGTTAACGATATTTTCAAGCAGGCAGCTGCACCTCCTTCATCCATGCTGTAGTGGAGTTAAGTGTTGGCCAAAGTGGATACGTGTGCGTGGTCCCACACCACCTGCTTGCCATCTGTCCAAGGCTACAGGGTAATTCCATCTGGATGCTGCCATCGGATCAGCCTAGTTGAGGCACTTTCGTTGCTCTAACTTCACTCTGTGTACTCCTCTTGTGTTAATACTTGTCTTCCTCATTTATATGATGTTGAGGCACTTCAACGTTCTTGCAGTCCTCCCTATCTCACTTTCTCTATCGTTCAACACTCGCCCCCGTTTCTTTCACTTATCTCTCACCCTACCTTTCTCTATAATCTTCACTTATCCCTCAACCTACCTTCTCTCTAATCTTTACTCATTCTTCACTATACCTTTCTCTATAAATTTCACTTGTTCTTCACCCTATCTTTCCCCATTCACTACAGTTTATCCTCATGAAGCTACTCCTCTCGCTTCCTTTTCCATTTACGAACAGCTCTTCTTTTCATCCTCCCTTCTTTTCAGCGTCTTCCCTTGTTTCTTACTTCCCAATCACAATCCTTTCTTTCCCAGCTCTGCTGAAAAATGGGAGAGTGGATAGAGATAAGATAGTTTTGAAAAGGAAAGAACAGAGGGGGGACTACGCAGCGGAGGGGGAGAGAGAGAGAGAGAGAGAGAGAGAGAGAGAGAGAGAGAGAGAGAGAGAGAGAGAGAGACAGACAGACACAGACAGACAGACAGACAGACAGAGACAGACAGAGACAGAGACAGACAGACTGACAGAGACGGAAAGAAGAGGAAAGAAAATATTTTAGAGTAGCTGTCTTATCTTGGACCTCAGTGTGTGTGTGTGTGTGTGTGTGTGTGTGTGTGTGTGTGTGTGTGTGTGTGTGTGTGTGTGTGTGTGTGTGTGTGTGTGTGTGTGTGTGTGTGTGTTAGCGTGTGTGTGCGTTTCGGTGTGTTTTTTTCTTTGTGTGTGTACCTACTATCCCAGGAAGTTATAGCAGAAGTATTTAGTTGATAACTTGAAATTAAAAGTAGCTATAACATTAAATCATATATATAATGTCGTGCCGAATAGGCAGAACTTGCGATCTTGGCTTAAATGGCAACGCTCATCTTGCCATATAGGACAAGTGAAAATTTGTGTATGCAATAATTTCGCCAAAATCATTCTGAAGCTAACGAAAAAAATATATTTCACTGTGCTTGTTTAGTATTAAATTATTGTAAACAAATCTAAAATATATTTAGTTGAGTTAGACTAAAATAAATTGCTCTTGTTATAATAAGGTTAGGTAAGTTTTCTAAGTTCCTTTTGGTGCAAAATTATAAATTTTTACATCAACATTAATGAAAAAAATATATCTTTAAACTTATAAGAGAAAATTTTAGAAAGGACTTAATTTTAAATGAGTTCTTGCTAATTGACCAGTTTTACATATTCGGCACGACATATATATATATATATATATATATATATATATATATATATATATATATATATATATATATATATATATATATATATATATATATGTCTTCCTGCGAATGTGGGTTCCCTCTCGTTCTTTAATTTTCGGCACATTAGTAAAATTGGTGCCAAACAGCCCAAGCGGCTGGCAATTACAGTGGCTGGTAATCCGGTAAATACCACCTCGTTCGTCACCTCAATCCGGCTTGCTGGCTCCTTCCTTAAACCCTGGACCAAGAAGATCCTAACAAAAAATCCCATCTTCTTTTTTATCTCAATAGTGTAATGTTGGTCAGTTATTTGAGATATAATAACTGAGATCCCCGTGCCGCCCTGTCTAGGTATCTCCTATGTAATTAATTTAGTTATGGTATCACGCAAGGATTTTTTTTATAGTTATACCGGGTATTTTTTTATGCGGGATAACGACTGATTTATTATATTACTTTTGAAGAGCAGAGATTGTTTTAAATATATGTTTATATTACTTTTTAAAAGTAGTTATTTTTTTAATATCTGTTTGACTGTTGTGTGAAGTTTGTTGAAGCATCACGCCGTGTTTGTGTTTTTTGTCATGATTTTAGTGTTTTTAGTCATGTTAGTGTTTTTTAGTCATCATGTTAGTGTTTAGTCATCATGTTAGTGTTTTTTAGTCATCATGTTAGTGTTTTTTAGTCATCATGTGTGTTTGTGAGTGTACTCACCTAGTTACGGTTGCAGGTGTCGAGTCACAGATCCTGGCCCCGAATCTTCACTGGTCGCTACTAGGTCACTCTTCCTGCTCCATGAGCTTTATCATACCTCTTCTTAAAGCTATGTATAGATCCTGCCTCCACTATATCACTTCCCAGACTATTCCACTTCCTGACAACTCTGTGATTGAAGAAATACTTCCTAACATCCCTGTGATTCATCTGAGTCTTCAACTTCCAACTGTGTCCCCTTGTTGCTGTGTCCCATCTCTGGAACATCCTGTCTCTGTCCACCTTGTCAATTCTTCTCAGAATTTTATATGTCGTTATCACATCCCCCTATCTCTCCTGTCCTCCAGTGTCGTCAGGTCGATTTCCCTTAACCTCTCCTCGTAGGACATGCCCATTAGCTCCGGGACTAGTCTTGTTGCAAACTTTTGCACTTTCTCAATTTCCTTACATGCATGGCTAGGTGTGGGTTCCAAATTGGTGCTGCATACTCCAATATAGGCCTAACATACACGGTATACAGGGTCCTGAACGATTCTTACTGAGATGTCGGAATGCTATTCTTAGGTTTGCTAGGCGCCCAAATGTTGCAGCAGTTATTAGGTTGATGTGCGACTCAGATGTGCCCGGTGTTATACTCACCCCAAGATCCTTTTCTATGAGTGAGGTTTGTAATCTCTGGCCCCCTAGACTGAACTCCGTTTGAGGTCTTCTTTGCCCTTCCCACTCTTTATGATTTTTACACTTGGTGGGGATGAACTCCAGGAGCCAGTTTCCGGACCAGGCCTGCAGCCTGTCCAGGTCCCTTTTGCAGTTCCGCCTGGTCCTCGTCAGATTGAACTTTTCTCATAAATTTCACATCATCTGCAAACAGGCACACTTCGGTGTCTATTCCTTCCGTCATGTCATTCACATACACCAGAAACATCACCGGTCCTAGGACTGACCCCTGTGAAACCCCGCTCGTCACAGGCGCCCACTCTGACACCTCGCCACGTACCATGACTCGCTGTCTTCCCGACAGTATTCCCTGATCCACTGCAGTGCCTTCCCTGATGTACCTGTCTGGTCTTCCAGCTTATGCACTAATCTCTTGTGTGGAACTGTGTCAAAAACCTTCTTGCAATCCAAGAAAACGCAGTCTACCTACCCCTCTCTCTCTTTGCCTTACTGCTGTCACCCTGTCATAGAACTCCAGTAGGTTTGTAATACAGGATTTCCCGTCCCTGAAACCGTGCTGGTTGTCGCTGATAAGCTCATTCCTTTCTAGGTGCTCCACCACTCTTCACATGATAATCTTCTTGTACTCACCTATTTGTGGTTGCAGGCGTCGAGTCATAGCTCCCGCTCCGCCTCTTCACTGATTGCTACTGGGTCCTCTCTCCCTGCTCCATGAGCTTTATCAAACCTCGTCTAAAACTATGTATGGTTCCTGCCTCCACTACGTCATTTTCTAGGCACTTCCACTTCCTGACAACTCTATGATTGAAGAAATACTTCCTAACGTCCCTTTGACTCATAGAAGTCTTCAACTTCCAATTGTGACCGCTTGTTTCTGTGTCCCATCTCTGGAACATTCTGTCTCTTTCCACCTTGTCAATTCCTCGTAGTATTTTATATATCGTTATCATGCCTCCCCTGACCCTCCTGTCCTCCAGTGTCGTCAGGCCGATTTCTCTTAACCTTTCTTCGTAGGACAATCCCCTTAGCTCTTGGACTAGTCTCGTTGCAAACCTTTGCACTTTCTCTAATTTCTTGACGTGCTTGTGTGTGTGTGTACACTAAGAGTTGCACTTAGCAAGTTGTCTGCGGAGGTTGAGTCTCAGCTACTGGGCCCGCCTAGGCTACATTGCTCGACGTCACTGATTTCTGGTCTCATCAACCTTATTATACTTTGTATATCAGTGATATTCAATACCGACAAAATGATGAATTAAGACACTTGTGCAACGTCTGGGTATGTTTATTTGTAAACGTGTCGCCATCTATTGGTTTCGTCATTACATTACATGGACCTAATATGTAGACTATGGTAATATATACAGCAGATAGTGGAAGATGAGATAATCAGTCCCTCAGCCTAGGAGGGTGAGGGACTACAGTAGTCAGTGACCTCAGCCCGTACAACTGTCAGTGCACACATGGACTCAGAAAATAAAGCAGCCCTGCTGTCATCCCCCTGGGACTGTCCAACATCCTTATGGTCGCTAATGTGTGTCTCTGGTTTCCATCTGTATCCCCTTTCAGCTTGTTCTGATACTTCAAACATTCTAGCCAAGTCTACCCTATAATTTCCTCTTCAGATTTTGTAAAGTCTAAATCATGTCTACTAGTCTTTCAACTCAGCAAGGTCGTCCGGTGGAGTGTCTGTAGCCTCTCTTTATAGTGCAGTCCTTTCAGTTCTGGAGCTAGACTAGTTGCAGACATTTAAAACTTATTTAGCTATGACCTGTTCTCCCTATAATGTTAGAATGTATGTCTTATCGATTCTTTTTTAACCTTTCGTGTGGTAACCATGTCTTTACAGGCAAGTATTTCTGACATATATGTGTAAAGTGATAGTGAACGTAACACAAAAATCAAATAGAACATTTGAAGAAAAGTGATCTTAATATTAAACATTAGAGCGAGTTGATAGGTGAAAAAATATGCCCAACAAAATACAAGTTTCTGTGAGAAGCTGATAGAAGTCTGGCAAGATACTCAAAACTATAAATTAAAGAGATAACAGACTGCATGTCATGGCGGAACATTTAACTAGATGGAAAATTAAAATGCAACTGTTCCATTAGATCAGAAATGTATTTCTGTGTATGAAGGAAGTTAAAAAAGTGGACTCCTAGGCAGAAATTTTTTATACTTTTAAAACTTGCAATGACGAAAACCAAGAAGTTAGAAAAAACATTAAAATATAATAATAATAATAATAATAATAATAATAATAATAATTTTTATTTCTACAAGTGCGAGAGGTATGTCCCGAAAAATAAAGGTCATCCTTGGGAAACACAAGCAGATAAGATACACACACATATACTACACATCTGTTCGTAGTTCTGAAGATTATCTTTCCCACAGTCCGGTCCCAGACCAAGTCTCCCACGATGTAAAGGAAACTTTACAAAAATAAGAATTATTACGAAGCACACAGGAAAGTAAAGGTGTGTGTATACTGAAGGTACGCAAAAACTTGTAAGATGTACCTGTTCACGGCTCAAAAAGAAAAGATCAGCAGTCCTGCCAGAGTGAAAAAAAATAACAGAATTCCATTTCACATCCCTGGACGGCTGCTGTATACCAATATGCTACCAAAAACACCTACAAAGACACGGGTTCATGCATAAATATGTGAACATGTATATACATACACAAACCCAAATGCATACATTCATCCAAAAATAGACAATAACCCCATGCACAAAGCCGGAGAGGATTAAAAACGGGAAGAAAAAGCCAGCTGGAAGCCAGACTGAGTTGGCTGTTGGAGCAGACAGTTGTAATGGCCGTCTGGAAGGCCTGGTGGGGGACTATGGTGCTACACCCGTACACATGCTCATCCTCTCTTTTTCTTTCTCCCTCTCTCTCTCTCTCTCTCTTTCTCTCTCCCTCCCTCTCTGTCCCTTCCCTTTCTCTCTCCCCTCTCTCTCTCTCTCTCCCTCCCCCTAGGTAGGTAACAGCTCTTAGCTGTAACTCATTTGTAACTCTTTTTATTGTTATGAAACATACAAATAGTGAACAGGATGAAGTTAGAACCATCTCTGTCTGTCTCCACACACATACACGCACTGTCAATATTAACTTCATTATCATCAACACCACTATATTAGCTGTCACCATTAACACCCAAACTTTCATCACCATCAGTGTCACTATCAATGCTATTAACTTCATTATCATCAATATCTTAGCTTTCATTATCAACATCGCCATCAACATCACTATCAGCAATATTAATTTCATTATCAAGACCTTAATTATAACTATCAACATCACTATCAATATCACTATCCACACAGCCTCACTATGAACATGAGCACCACCATCACTATCAACTTCCTCATGACTATCACCAACATCACTATCACCATCACTCACCATAACCTTCACCATGTTCACCTGGTGTATATCATTAGCAGAGGTGGGACCCGGAGCTGCGACTCGACACCTTTAACCACATATAGGTATTATAGTAATAGAACTTGGCGTCTTGGAGGCAAAATAATATATTATACATTACCTGGTTAGATGTCTACAATATAATGGGAACGATAGTGATAGTATTGTTTAGTGTAGCAGGTGCATTAATGGTGCTGATAATGGGAACGATAGTGATAGTATTGTTTAGTGTAGCAGGTGCATTAATGGTCCTGATAATGGGAACGATAGTGATAGTATTGTTTAGTGTAGCAGGTGCATTAATGGTGCTGATAATGGGAACGATAGTGATAGTATTGTTTAGTGTAGCAGGTGCATTAATGGTGCTGATAATGGGAACGATAGTGATAGTATTGTTTAGTGTAGCAGGTGCATTAATGGTGCTGATAATGGGAACGATAGTGATAGTATTGTTTAGTGTAGCAGGTGCATTAATGGTGATGATAATGGGGACGATAGTGATAGTATTGTTTAGTGTAGCAGGTGCATTAATGGTGATGATAATGGGAACGATAGTGATAGCATTGTTCAGTGTAGCAGGTGCATTAATGGTGCTGATAATGGGAACGATAGTGATAGTATTGTTTAGTGTAGCAGGTGCATTAATGGTGATGATAATGGGAACGATAGTGATAGTATTGTTCAGTGTAGCAGGTGCATTAATGGTGATGATAATGGGAACGATAGTGATAGTATTGTTTAGTGTAGCAGGTGCATTAATGGTGATGATAATGGGAACGATAGTGATAGTATTGTTTAGTGTAGCAGGTGCATTAATGGTGATGATAATGGGAACGATAGTGATAGAGGTAGGGATTATTATTTTGTTGACTAAGGTTCGCTGAATAATTTCAACATAGGTATCTTCTTTGTAAAAAGGAATTATGTGGGCACTAAATTCTCCTAGAAGAGAACTTTTCCTGTAACTAAGATCTTTCTCCAGAGAATACTGAGTGTTCATGCTACTGGTATTTTTCACTTCATGCACAAGTAACTCCAGTCCTGCTCAGGTGTAACCTGTCATGACATGCTATTTCTTTTCTAATTCTATGGCATTAGTTTGTGTCAGGTATAGGATTTACTGGGCCAGCTGTTTCAATGAAAAAAAAAACAACAACTCAGCATCTATCACTTTGCCCTGATAATAGTGAGGGGGCTCTTGATCCAAGGAACTCGACTTGCCCTTGCTTGGATAGAATTTGAATGTCTCCTGTTCCACAGGCGCTGTGTGATTCGTATGGGTTTAGAGCTTCCCTTTAATTAAAATATAACCTAGTTCCGTTTAATGGGTTACTGAACACTGACATACATTAGTGTGCATATTAATTGGAATAGGGATGAAATAAGATATTTATTTGGAAAATTAATGCTTGAAAAATACACGGAAATGATATGTCAGATAATTTATTTAATAAGAAATATGACTACCCTTTGCTTTTAAAACATTGCTACCCGTTTTGGCATAGAATCAACCAATGTTGAACACATTTGGGCAAGTTCTTCGTTTTGGTACCATGTCCTAATAACAGCAGAAATTAGCTTGTCCACAGCTGAACAGTCCTGTTTCGCTATCCTGCGTTTGGTTATCTTTCATAGATTTTCAACTGGGTTGAGGTCTAGAGAGTTTCCAGACCAGTTTAGAACGCTTAGCCCCGCTCTCTTCGAAGAATGTCAGCATTTTCCTGGAAATGTGGCATGCAGCAAGATCTTGCTGGAAAATGCCTTCTCCATCAGGAAAGTCTCTGTCCACAATGGGAAGCAAATGAGTTGCCACGATTGCCTTGTATTTGTCACTGTTCATCGTTCCCTTAATAACAAGCCGTCCAGGGCCTTCAGCAGTAAAACTATCCCAAAACATCATCTTAGGTGTTTTGACGTTGGTTAAAAGTGTCCATTCCGAAGAGGTTCACATTTGCTGCGTCTCACTACCACTGATCTGTACCCATGTATTTAAAAATGCACCTCATCTGAAAATATAATTTTTCTCTATTTATCTGTCGTCCATCCCTTATGATCGAGTGCCCACCGCAGCCGTTTCTTCTTCATAACAGAAGTCAAAAATTGTATCTTTACCGGGTTCTTGGCAGTTCTGGCAGCTTCATGGAAACTTCATCGAACAGTTGAAGAATCAATATTTACGCCAGTTGAAGAAAAATCTCTCTGTAGATCTTCGCTGGTTTTCTTGAGATCCTTCACATTATTTCTTATGATAATTTTATCATCATGAGGTGTTGTCTTGGGTTTTCTTCCACATCTTCCTTGACGCAGCGCTCCACTATCACCATTATGGTCAGCTCTCTTCAAAATCCAACCAACAGTTGCCTTTGCGAGGCTCAATTTTTCAGTGTTCTGTCTGATACTCAAATCAGCATATCATCGAAGAGCTACAATGCTTGCACGCTTTCAGCAGGAATCATGAATTAAAGGGGCGAATTTGGCGAAACCACATTCACTCATGGAGCACGCTTCAAGGAACAGAGGTACAGAACAACAGCTGTTGTAGCACTGACGAGAGTCGCAGGGTAACACCACAGCTGGATGGTTGCCAGGAGTCAGTAGCAAACGCTTATGAAAAAAACCCAAATAATATTAACTTACAGACTAAGATATATTACGATAATAATAACAAAATTTACTCCTGTCCCAATTAATTCGCACACTACCGTATTATACTGTCCTTTTAAAGGAACGCAACCTGATGACAAGAGGGATAGAGGGGATATGAAAACGAAGTGGAAAATACTGAGAGGAATTGACAAGGTGAATAGGGGCAGAATGTTTCTGAGATGGGACACATCAATAAGATGGTACAATTAAAAGTTGAAAATTCAGATGATTCATAGAGATGTTAGGAATTATTTCTTCAGTCTTAGGATTGTCAAGAAATGGAACAATCTGGAGAGTGAGGTAGAGGCGGGATCCATGCATAGTTTTAAGAAGAGGTACGATAAGGAACTTGGAGCCGGGAGTGTGGACCTAGTAGCGACCAGCGAACAGGCGGGACTAGGAGCTGTGAATAGACCCCTGAAACCATAAATAGGCGAGAACACACACACCAGCGAAGAGGAGGGGGCAGGAGCTATGAATCGACCCCTGCAACCACAAATAAGTGAGTACGCACACACACACACACACACACACACACACACACACACACACACACGTGAAGCAGTATCGCTGAATAGTGCTCCCAGGATTTAGCGTTCTATTGGCTGTCCTAAGATATTATTAGTGGTCATCGTACATGAGTGAATCAGTGAACATACCTACAAGAGTGTAATAGCTTTCAAGAGTGCGAATAATGTGATAAGATCAAGAATTTTTACAATTTAGATTTGAATGAATTGTGAGTGAGGGAGGGTAGCAGTCAGCTGATCAGGCTGCTGGTGCAGTGTTGACACAAAATATCCAAACAGTTAATTGGGTTAACGGTGTGATCTGAAATATTAACAAATACATATGTTAGTTGGTTATAACAGCAGTGTAGTGATAAGGTCATGAAAGAGTGATTAAGTAAATACTGAAAGTAAGAAAAAATTAGTCAATCCCCAGCTGTTGGTGTTGTGAAGGTAGCTAACATCATCAGACTTGGTATGACCATAATACTGTACTAAAGAAAAAAGAGGGAATACCAAGTCTTAAAAGAAAAATAAAATAAAAACTTAAATGCATGATAAAGTTCCTGAAGGAGTTACAAATTGAAGGAGTTGATATCAGCCGACCAGCAGGAACCTCCATTGTTGTGCAGACGACATCACTTGCCTATTTGTGGTTAATTTTGGTTAGTGTCTAAAGTCTCAGTGTCTCGCCCTGCTGGTTGTATGCTATACCATCTCTCTCTCCCTATTTCAGTACCAGGAGATAGATAGTGGTTAGTAAATTATCTAAATATCGCCAGGTAAACTCCAGAAGAGTTGTGTAGCCTAGTGAACCCCCCCCCCGTTTTTATGAGGGACAAGCTAGTAAACAAGTACGCACATACAAACACACGTGTGCACCCGTAATTATTGTTATAATAAACATTATATATTAATAAGGAATTGAGTGAGAAAAAATAATCCTATATTCTTCAAAAAGTAAAGTAGCGTAGTGTGCGGAGATCTGGGCCGGGAGAGTACCGGTGAAACAACAACAATAACAAATAGTGTTAACCTGACCCCCCCCCCTCTTTTTCAAAGAACGACAAGCTAGTAAAGACACACACACAAACACAAGTGTACACAATTAATATTATATAGCATATATTAGTGTATATTAATAAGGAATTGATTGTGAAAAAATTTTTATGATCTTCAAAAGAGTACCCCTCAAGGAAGGTTCCTTGATGTTGGTGAGGGGCTCTTGATTTAGGGAATTGGATCTGTGTTCCAGTTCCCCGAATTAAGCCTGAATGCCTTCCACATCCCCTCCCAGGCGCTGTATAATCCTCCGGGTTTAGCGCTTCCCCCTTGATTATAATAATAATAATTCAAAAGAGTAGCGTAGCCTAGTGTGCGCACGAACACCCACACCCACCCACCCCCCCCCACGCACATCCACACACACCCACACACATCCACACACATCCATACACACCCACACACACACCCACACACCCCCACACACCCCCCACACACACCCCCCCACCCACACACATACACTCCCCCATCCCCCCCCTCCCCCACCGACAACTCACTCCTTCACCTGATCCCTCCCCTCCCTCTTTCACCCTCCCCCTTCCCACCTCTCCCTCCTTCCCCCTCTCCCTCTCCCACTCACCCACTTGCTTCACTCTCCTTCCCACTCCCCCTTCCCACTAATCTCCCACATAGCCACAGTTCCTCCTCTACCCTACCCCCCACACTCTGACATACACAATACTAACCTAACATACAGAATTACATAGGTTTCCCACTCTGAGGCAATCAGGATAAAACAAAAATGGGTTGCCAGAGAGCGACAAGAAAAACCAAGGGACAGGAGGAGGAAACTGCAAAGGAAGATTGGGCAGCAAAGCTCACAAAAAGGGAACATGAATGGGAAAAGAAACTAGAAGAACTTAGCATGAGAATGGAAGAGAGGATAGACATGGAAAGCAGGAAGTGGGAGGTGCAAGTCAAAGCAGCAGAGGCCAGGATACAGAGTTTAGAAGAGGAATTGAAAAATCTGAAACAGCCTAAAGAACTAAAGAACATTTTTGAATTGACAACAGAGAATGCTACCTCAGTCACAAATGAGGGGACTGTAGGGAAAGGAGCAAAACAGCATGTAGAAGCTCAATCAGTGGAGAATGTAGTAAATGAAAGACCTAAGCTATATGTGGAGGCCCTAACAGACCACAGCAGAGCCCAGGGAAAGCCGAGAAGGGAAAATGATAGGCCACTGAGCCCAAGTACATTAGCTAGTGAAACTGAAGAAAGGAAAGCTGCAATGGAGGAAATCAAATTGAATGAGAGGATACACAGGGATATGCAGTGGGAGAATGAAAGGGTGAGGTCAGTCTTTGTGTATGGGCTCCAGGAAGTTGAAGGGGAAACATATGAAGCCAGAAAACAAGGGGGAAAAAAAGCAATTGAAAGAATCATCAAAGCAATAGGAGAAGACGACATGACCCAGTTGGAAAATTTTCGGAGAATAGGGGGGTATGTAAAAAAAAGAACCCGGCCAGTGAAAGCGACCTTCAAGGCAGAATCGACTCGGAACAGGATCCTGCAGGAGAAAGCACGATTAAGGGACATGCTGGCATACAGGAAGGTGTATCTCGACCGCGACAGAACACAAGCAGAAAGGCAGAAACAGAGAGAGATGGTACAAAGGCGAAAGGAGGAAAGAGAGGGGATGGAGAAGACAGACAGGAGATCCCAGACACAGGAAGATCAAATGCAGCCTCCCTCACAACTTCCTATAGAAGCCTCCCAACCAGGTCAACCCTAGTGCAACCAAACACTCTAAACCAAAACACCCATGCCACATCCAATGCCCCCACCCACTGCATTACAAACTCCACCCCCACAGCAACCACCCATAGTTCCTTATCAGGTCTCCCACTTCCCCAACCCCAATACACCTCCCAGACCACAATCTTAGAAAAGAAGTTGAAGGTGTGGTATACAAATGCAGATGGAATAAATAAGTATGAGGAGTGGCACGAAAGAATCAAGGAGACATCCCCAGACATAATAGCACTCACAGAAACAAAACTCACCAGAATAATAACAGATTCAATCTTTCCAACCGGATATCAAATCCTCAGGAAAGACAGAGGGAGGAGAGGGGGAGGAGTTGCACTGCTCATTAAAAACCAGTGGGGGTTTGAGAAAATGGAAGGAATGGATGGCACGGGCGAAAGGGACTACTTAGTAGGAACAATCCAGTCTGAGGGACATAAGGTGATAATTGCAGTAATGTACAACCCACCACAGAACTGCAGGAGGCCAAGAGAAGAATACGATGAGAGCAACAGAGCAATGGTCGACACACTAGCCGAGGTGGCCAGGAGAGTGCACACGGGGGGAGCAAAGTTACTAGTTATGGGTGATTTCAATCACAAGGAGATTGACTGGGAAAACCTGGAGCCCCATGGGGGTCCCGAAACATGGAGAGCCAAGATGATGGATGTGGTACTGGAAAACCTCATGCATCAACATGTTAGAGACACTACCAGAGAGAGAGGAGAGGATGAACCAGCAAGACTGGACCTTGTATTCACCTTGAGTAGTTCTGACATCGAGGATATCATGTATGAAAGGCCCCTGGGAGCTAGTGATCATGTGGTTCTGTGCTTCGACTACATAGTTGAGCAGCAGGAATAGGGTGGGAAAAACCAAACCACAAAAGGGGGAACTACTCAGGCTTGAGGAACTTCTTTCAAGACATTCAGTGGGAGAGGGAACTGACAGGAAAACCAGTACAAGAAATGATGGACTATGTGGCAACAAAATGCAAGGAGGCAGAGGAGAGATTTGTTCCCAAGGGAAACAGAAATAATGGGAAGAACAGAACGAGTCCTTGGTTCACCCAAAGGTGTAGGGAGGCAAAAACTAGGTGTACTAGAGAATGGAAAAGGTACAGAAGACAGAGAACTCATGAAAATAAAGAGATTAGCCGAAGAGCCAGAAACGAATAAGCACAGATAAGAAGGGAGGCTCAGCGGCAATACGAAAATGACATAGCAACGAAAGTCAAGACTGACCCGAAGCTGTTGTACAGCCACATCAGGAGGAAAACAACAGTCAAGGACCAGGTAATCAGACTGAGGAAGGGTGATGGGGAATTCACAAGAAACGACCGGGAGGTATGTCAGGAGCTCAACACAAGATTTAAAGAAGTATTTACAGTGGAAACCAGTAGGACTCCAGGAAATCAGAGCAGGGGGGTGCACCAGCAAGTGCTGGATGAGGTACATATAACCAAGGAGGAGGTGAAGAAGCTGTTATGCGAACTTGACACCTCAAAGGCGGTGGGACCAGACAACATCTCTCCGTGGGTCCTTAAAGAGGGAGCAGAGACATTGTGTGTACCATTGACAAAGATCTTCAACACATCATTTGAAACTGGGCAACTCCCCGAGGTATAGAAGATGGCAAATGTAGTCCCAATTTTTAAAAAGGGAGACAGACATGAGGCACTAAACTACAGACCTGTATCACTAACGTGTATAGTATGCAAGGTCATGGAGAAGATCATCAGGAGGAGAGTGGTGGAGCACCTGGAAAGAAACAAGTGTATAATTGACAACCAGCATGGTTTCAGGGAGGGAAAATCCTGTGTCACAAACCTATTAGAGTTTTATGACAAGGTGACAGAAGTAAGACAAGAGAGAGAGGGGTGGATCGACTGCATTTTTTTGGACTGCACGAAGGCCTTCGACACAGTTCCTCACAAGAGGTTACTGCAAAAGCTAGAGAATCAGGCACACATAACAGGAAAGGCACTGCAATGGATAAGAGAATACCTTACAGGGAGGCAACAACGAGTCATGGTACGTGACGAGGTGTCAAAGTGGGCGTCTGTGACAAGCGGGGTTCCACAGGGGTCAGTCCTTGGACATGTGCTGTTCTTGGTATATGTGAATGACATAACGGAAGGGATAGACTCAGAAGTGTCCTTGTTTGCGAACGATGTGAAGTTAATGAGAAGAATCAAATCGGATGAGGATCAGGCAGGACTACAAAGAGACCTGGACAGGCTACAAGCCTGGTCCAGCAACTGGCTCCTTGAGTTTAACCCCGCCAAATGCAAAGTCATGAAGATTGGGGAAGGACAAAGAAGACCGCAGACACAATATAGTTTAGATGGCCAAAGTCTGCAAACCTCACTCAAGGAAAAAGATCTGGGGGTGAGTATAACACCGAGCATATCTCCTGAGGCGCACATCAATCAGATAACTGCTGCAGCATACGGGCGCCTGGCAAACCTACGGATAGCGTTCCGATACCTCAGTAAGGAGTCGTTCAAGACTCTGTATACCATTTACGTCAGGCCCATACTGGAGTATGCAGCACCAGTTTGGAATCCACACCTAGTCAAGCACATCAAGAAATTAGAGAAAGTGCAAAGGTTTGCAACAAGACTAGTCCCAGAGCTACGGGGATTGTCCTACAAAGAAAGGTTGAGGGAAATTGGCCTGACGACACTGGAGGCCAGGAGGGTCAGGGGAGACATGATAACGACATACAAAATACTGCGCGGAATAGACAAGGTGGACAAAGACAGGATGTTCCAGAGATGGGACACAGACACAAGAGGTCACAATTGGAAGTTGAAGACTCAGATGAATCAAAGGGATGTTAGGAAGTATTTCTTCAGTCATAGAGTAGTCAAGCCGTGGAATAGCCTAGAAAGTGAAGTAGTGGAGGCGGGAACCATACATAGTTTTAAGGTGAGGTATGATAAAGCTCATGGAGCAGGGGGAGAGAGGACCTAGTAGCAATCAGTGAAGAGGCTGACCCAGGAGCTATGAATCGACCCCTGCAACCACAAATAGGTGAGTACAAATAGGTGAGTACATACACACACACACAGAGGAGCTCGGACTCGACCCCCGCAACCTCAACTAGGTGAGTACATACAAACACCGAACAGGCCAAGTGTCTTACCGACAAGTGCCTTTAACAAAATGGTAACTTACACACACGTCGCAGGAAAGGACCATTCTTCAAGTTGATGCTTCAAACGTAAACTTTATATCACAGGGAAGAATTTATCGCGCGTCACTGGCTGTACCGTCTGGCAGATATTTCTTATCAGTTGTCGCGACAGATAAGACGGTCGTGTGATGCTTAAGACGAACGTGCGACGGTTAAGACGGTCATGTAACGAATAACACGAACGAGATACGGATGAAACATAATACGAAATACGAAAATACGCACACGATACAGGTAAGATGAATATGCAACGGATAAGACTGACAAGATGAACAAACAACAATATACGGCACTGAGGATTAAAATGTCACAGAAGGAAACTTCTATGACTGAGGAGCAACGTTGATCAGTTAAACTGTTTTAGGAAGCAGAAGGTAAGGATTGATGATCAAAATGAAGTATAAAATGAATGTGTAATTACGAAATTATATATATATATATATATATATATATATATATATATATATATATATATATATATATATATATATATATATATATGTGTGTACGAATGGTATATAATACCGACAAGATGAGATTAAGACACATGTGCAACATGTTGCACATGTGTCTTAATCTCATATATATATATATGCAATAAGATCACAGTAAACAGGTGATTTCAGAATATGTAAAATAACCACTCTGAAAGAATAGAGAAATTCCAAGCGCTTTCGTGACTACTCATATTATCAAGGAACTATATATATATATATATATATATAACAACATTGAGTAGCCGGGGGATCGAACCCGTGTTGTTTTAGGCCGCCGCATGGTGAGCGAAAATTCACAACAGTAACCCACCGGACCATACAATCCTACAAGAATCACGCACCCAGCAGAGCTAGGTGTTGTACCGTGATCCGAGGGCATACGATGGTGTGGGTGCCTCAGAGCTAATTTCATTCTACTCTCCTGGCATGTTTGCCCAGGGCGTTAGGGTAAGCATGCTTAGTGTTCTCACTAGACACATAACGTTAACTGTCAAGGCGAAACAAGAAAAACAGGAAGATAAATCACAGATAATCACAGAAGTTACAGGTAATGTAAGGCAGGTAAACAAATTTAAAGGTCGAATAAAAAGTAGCAGAAGGGAAAAGGCTAAAAATAAGGAGAGAAGGAGAAGATAAGCCAAAATTACACGAGATGATTTAACTCAAGAGATTACACACAAAAAAGCTGCGACTATAATTATGGTGTTACATGCACTACTTGGCTACGTAAACAAGAGGAGTTGACCCCAAATTACGCTCTTCTTCATTCCTGGCATAAAGACTAAATATCGTGCTAGCGAAGACAAAATTACCAGCTAAAGATAAAATATATGTTCATATATTATATATATATATATATATATATATATATATATATATATATATATATATATATATATATATATATATATATATATATATATATATATATATGCTTAACAATTCGCGAACAGGTGAAATTATTTACAAACATTGTCTCTACGTCCACAGCAGGACTCGAACCTGCTAACTCTGTATCAGAGTCCACAGTATTTTTCCACTGAGTTAGACCCAAGATAAGTCCTGCTGTGGACGTGGAAACAATGTTTGTAAATAATTTCGCCTGTTTGCGAATTGTTAAGCATTTCAAATCTCTTTCGTTGTCCACTGCATGAACAACAGCAGAACAACTGTGGCAGAATTCGATGAAATAACTTTCAAAACAGCTTGGTGCCCGGGGGTATGGGGTAACATCGCTTAGCTTCGGCTAAGCGCCCATAGTTATCTTGGGTCTAGCTCAGTGGTAAAGTACTGTGGACTTTGATACAGAGTTAGCAGGTTCGAGTCCTGCTGTGGACGTAGAGACAATGTTTGTTTATATATATATATATATATATATATATATATATATATATATATATATATATATATATATATATATATATATATATATATGTGTGTGTGTGTGTGTGTGTGTGTGTGTGTACTCACCTAATTGTGGTTGCATGAGTCGATTCACAGCTCCTGGCCCCGCCTCTTGACTGGTCGCCACTAGGTCTACTCTCTCCTCCATGAGCTTTATCATACCTTTTCTTAAAGCTGTATATATTATCTGCCTCCATTACCTCACTTTCCAGATTATTCCACTTTCTGACGTGTGTATGTATTACGCGAACAAGCGATACGCGGTTTGCATATGTATGTACATCTATATAAAGCAATATTTTTTGAGCGTAAATCTCGTCGCTAATTAATAATAATCGTTACTAGAGACAAGTAATCAATAAAATAATGTTTGTCATAATCTTCCCTTAATATATCGTAGCTACGCGTCATTACGCTCAAGACAGTTTAATCGACATGTAAATTGCGGAAGCGGAACTTTTTTTACATTATTAACTAATGAAGCGTTTAGCATAATAGGGGGAAAATCTATCATGGTGTCCCCTCTCATAACCACCTTCATAACCACTATTCCATGAACGAGGGAAACTAATGGAAATCATTATCTGAGCGCAAGATTACAAAATTTCTAAAGGATAGTAACCGAAAATCAATGTGAATTTTAGACTAAAGGATCCTACCTAGTAAATTTATTAGATTTCTTCAATTATATACAATAATAAGGACAACCAGATCGACAGAGATGTATTTTACCTAGATTTCTAGAAAATCGTGAATAAATACCATATACAGGATTGTTAGAAAAACATTATATTGAAAGCGTTGCTTTCTTTATTACCTGGAGATCATTTCGGGGATGATCGCCAAGACTATCTTATCTCAATACCAGACTTCCTGGTTGCTGGCCTTATCGGCCAAGCTGTTGCAACACATGCACCTCATCCTGGCCAGGATCAATGATTGGCTTGCGGGCAGGAGACACTTGAGTGATACATGACGTGAAGTACCTGAATGTAACAGGCAAAGTTTCTCAAAAACGGTCCACTACCCAATTCTTTTTATAATTTACACAAATGATCTAGAAATAATTCTAACATTAAAATCACTAAATTCGCGGATAATATAAAAATACAGAACAAAATATCCATACCCAGCAGTAAGTAGCAGTCACAAGGCCGTGTACATTTTGCAACATTTGCCACAAGTGAACAAGAAACCCGTTTATAAATGTGAAGTAATGCATTGTGGATACAACAGTGTTAAGTAAGATTGTAGAATATTTGTAAATTTGCTAGCTAGGTTAAAATAAGACACTGACACTGACCTTGAGAATATTAAGCAATGTCTGTCAGCGATAAAACTGGGTATTAATTGACATATTTAGATATCTGGAGTGCAAAGCTCCATAATTTTAATAAGAAATATTATGTTATGTCTCGAATGCCAGTTTACATATGAAACAAAGACGAACTGGAGAAGGTGCAGAGAACAACGACATAACTTGTGTCTTCATGAAGACAAATTCTGTGAACAAATACTCAAAGCGCCAAACATGACCTACTTTGAAAATTTATTTAAAAGTATTTCAATCACACGAAGCAGCGGTATCAAACTCCAAGGTAGGAAATGTTTTTTCAAATGTAAATAAAGCCTATTTCCTCAACAGTCACAAGACACTAGAACACACTGCCCTCAGATATTAAAAGGAACTAAACGTTCGGACAGGCACTAGTATTATTAAGATTATATAGGAATTAACTTTACACATTGAGGAAGCCTAAGAACACATTCCTCCTCAGGAATAGTTTTGGGAAGTTGAATGGTTGTGGGAGGTTAAATGGTTGTGGGGAGGTTAAGCCCCATAGTCTTTTGTGGTCACTGAACACCTGAAGTTTGATTGTTTAATTGTACAAGGCAGTCAGTCACGAAAAAAATTACCATTTCTGACGAAATCTCTCCCCAACGCTTCTTGAAAGATTGTGGATCAAAGGTGTCAGGAAAGATATTAGACCGGACGGCAGTTGAAGATGGTGACTGTGGAATATCAAATCAAACAAATAGTAGTATTGAGCAGGAAACTCTGTCATACAAATTCAAAGAAATGTATTTCATATCACCTCCCAGACTCCATTTATAATATTTAGTCATTAGCATCATTTTCCACAGTAAAATTCCTTCGGCATTCGGCTCACATTCGATTCCCGGTCTTCGTGAGATGTATGGGCAAGTTTCCTTACAAGTGCTGCCCCATATCCATCCAACAGTAAACAGGTATCTGGATGTTTGTTGTCTGTCATGGGTCGCATTCTGGTGGTGGAATGCCTTGCATTTAATGTTTATAACCAGGATGACTAGTCACCCTGATTAGACCCCTGCCAGAAAGGAGTGACCTGGCTGGCAGGGGTTACCCAGGGGTTACCCAGGGGTTACCCAGGGGTAACAAGGCTCAGTGTGTGAGATAAGCTTATATAAAACAAGAGTAAAAAAGACATTACATCAATAATGACTCCTGGCGACTTAATTGAACAGTTGTTTTTGTATTATTTAAGAACAGTTTATTCCCGCTTGAAACACCATTTACATTGATAACTAATGTTATTACAATTTAAATTTACTAAAGTTTATAAACACAAGTGCGATTATATTATATAATATATATATCTAATAAACTTAGCAAGTATATATATATATATATATATATATATATATATATATATATATATATATATATATATATATATATATATATATATATATATAGGTGAAACTTGCGAGTTTGGCTTAAACAGCAACGCTCTTCTTGCCGAATAAGGCAAGCGAAAATTTGTGAATGCAATAATTTTGCAAAACTCATTCTGAGCCTAACGAAAAAATTGTATTTCATTATATCTGTTTATTATTAAATTACAGTAAACTTATCTACAATATATTTAGTTGGATTAGGCTAAATTAAACAGCGCTTGTTATAATAAGGTTAGGTAAGTTTTCTAATTTTTTTCTGGTACAAAATTATTAAATTTTACATTAACATAAATGAAAAAAATACATCTTTAAACGTATAAGAGAAAATTTTAGAAAGGACTTAATTTTAAATGAGTTCTTGCTAAATGACCAACTTTACCTATTCGGCACGACATGTATATATGTCGTGCCGAACAGGTAATGATATTATATATATATATATATATATATATATATATATATATATATATATATATATATATATATATATATATATATATATATATATATATATATATATATATATATTTGTTAAATGTTGATGAAGATAGGGAAGCTGTGATTTCGTGTATAGGGCAAGGAGGAATAACATCTTGTAGGAGTGAGGAAGAGCCAGTTGTGAGTGTGGGGGAAGTTCGTGAGGCAGTAGGTAAAATGAAAGGGGGTAAGGCAGCCCGGATTGATGGGATAAAGATAGAAATGTTAAAAGCAGGTGGGGATATAGTTTTGGAGTGGTTGGTGCAATTATTTAATAAATGTATGGAAGAGGGTAAGGTACCTAGGGATTGGCAGAGAGCATGCATAGTTCCTTTGTATAAAGGCAAAGGGGACAAAAGAGAGTGCAAAAATTATAGGGGGATAACTCTGTTGAGTATACCTGGTAAAGTGTATGGTAGAGTTATTATTGAAAGAATTAAAAGTAAGACTGAGAATAGGATAGCAGATGAACAAGGAGGCTTTAGGAAAGGTAGGGGGTGTGTGGACCAGGTGTTTACAGTGAAACATATAAGTGTACAGTATTTAGATAAGGCTAAAGAGGTCTTTGTGGCATTTATGGATTTGGAAAAGGCGTATGACAGGGTGGATAGGGGGGCAATGTGGTAGATGTTGCAGGTGTATGGTGTAGGAGGTAGGTTACTGGAAGCAGTGAAGAGTTTTTACGAGGATAGTGAGGCTCAAGTTAGAGTACATAGGAAAGAGGGAAATTATTTCCCAGTAAAAGTAGGCCTTAGACAGGGATGTGTGATGTCACAGTGGTTGTTTAATATATTTATAGATGGGGTTGTAAGAGAAGTAAATACGAGGGTCTTGACAAGAGGCGTGGAGTTAAAAGATAAAGAATCACACATAAAGTGGGAGTTGTCACAGTTGCTCTTTGCAGTGCTCTTGGGAGATTCTGAAGAGAAGTTGCAGAGATTGGTGGATGAATTTGGTAGGGTGTGCAAAAGAAGAAAATTAAAAGTGAATACAGGAAAGAGTAAGGTTATGAGGATAACAAAAATATTAGGTGATGAAAGATTGGATATCAGATTGGAGGGAGAGTATGGAGGAGGTGAATGTATTCAGATATTTGGGAGTGGACGTGTCAGCGGATGGGTCTATGAAGGATGAGGTGAATCATAGAATTGATGAGGGGAAAAGGGTGAGTGGTGCACTTAGGAGTCTGTGGAGACAAAGAACTTTGTCCTTGGAGGCAAAGAGGGGAATGTATGAGAGTATAGTTTTACCAACACTCTTATATGGGTGTGAAGCATGGGTGATGAATGTTGCAGCGAGGAGAAGGCTGGAGGCAGTGGAGATGTCATGTCTGAGGGCAATGTGTGGTGTGAATATAATGCAAAGAATTCGTAGTTTGGAAGTTAGGAGGAGGTGCGGGATTACCAAAACTGTTGCCCAGAGGGCTAAGGAAGGGTTGTTGAGGTGGTTCGGACATGTAGAGAGAATGGAGCGAAACAGAATGACTTCAAGAGTGTATCAGTCTGTAGTGGAAGGAAGGCGGGGTAGGGGTTGGCCTAGGAAAGGTTGGAGGGGGGGGTAAAGGAGGTTTTGTGTGCGAGGAGCTTGGACTTCCAGCAGGCATGCGTGAGCGTGTTTGATAGGAGTGAATGGAGACGAATGGTTTTTAATACTTGACGTGCTGTTGGAGTGTGAGCAAAGTAACATTTATGAAGGGGTTCAGGGAAACCGGCAGGCCGGACTTGAGTCCTGGAGATGGGAAGTACAGTGCCTGCACTCTGAAGGAGGGGTGTTAATGTTGCAGTTTAAAAAGTGTAGTGTGAAGCACCCTTCTGGCAAGACAGTGATGGAGTGAATGATGGTGAAAGTTTTTCTTTTTCGGGCCACCCTGCCTTGGTGGGAATCGGCCAGTGTGATAATAAAATAATAAAAAAAAATAATATATATATATATATATATATATTATATATATATATATATATATATATATATATATATATATATATATATATATATATATATATCATTACGATGCTATATTTTTTGTTCTAATGCTTGTATATATCATGTTTGGCTGGCCTCAGTGGAGTGCCCCAGTTCGTGAGAACTTTCCCAGGGTGACCCAAGCTGTAAAAGATTGAAAAGCACTTTCTTAGGTAAGGCTGGACTTGGAAAAGAACTGAGACAGAATAGCAGCTTTCACGTCTATAAATAAACTGTAAAACAAAATCTGCATATCTTTTGCCCCTGCTATCACTATTTTCCCGGCTGATGCTTCTCATCACTCGCATAATACTTACCCTTTATATATGGTAACACAAAAATCGTACAACAGCATCTTTCTAACAGATTTAGCGTTGCTGGTGCTAATCCTAAAACGGAGTGATAGACTGTCTTGTTTACTCAACATTTATTTGGAAGAATAAACTGGCGCTTTATTTCCTCTTTTTCAACACTGTGGTCTTCAAACTTCCAAGATGTGATATCGTACAGTAGTGTTTTCTTTTGGTTCCCACATTATTGTGTTAAAATTTTTACATTTGCTGCGAATATATGTGTGCATATACCATGAACTGATTTATATCACATGGTTAAATTCTAAATTTTAAAACTGCATGTACAGCTTTGGGCATAAACTGAATTATAATGCATTATAAGGAAATCTTTCGAAAACAGCATTACGGTGGTTGGTATTAAACCGGCTGCGTTATTTACCAGAAAATAACATACTTACCAACATTTTTTACCCATAAACGTCCTAATTCTTTACATCGCGTGTTTATATTCCACCAAATATTCATCCACCTTAATCTCTGTTAAGTTTGAAAGCCATCGGTTAAGTCATTTCCCGGGTTTCGTAAACAATGTATTAAATGTCACATAAACACGGAAGGCGGCGGGTTCCCTCCAATCATCTATAGCCACATTCTCAATAATGTCAGTTTTATCAACGTTTTCCGTTTTATGTTTGCTACACGTGGAACAGTGCCACACCAAGGTAGGGACCAGTGTTAGTGTGTCTTACATTACTGCACGAAACAACACACTGACTAAGAGCATGAAGGCACAAGACAACTTGCAGAACAAGCATTTATTTCAACCAATGAAAGCTTCTTCTGAAGTTATGTCTTTAGCTTCATACTCGCCGGTAAAACTCCATTTTACACACTTTGTCCACCGAGGATACACCACACAAAGGCTGGAAATCTTCAGTCTCGGTAATAAATACCATTTCTTATAGAGATGCATCGAAGACATAATACTTCCTGAGTAAACACCTACACCTCTCTCACCAGGTTCAAGCACCACACTCTTCTTACCTGTTACTTCGAAGTGTGTCGACACACTGCCTGGAACATGAAAAGCCTTTTACAATGTGTGGAGTACAACTCTAACTATAGTGAACATGACAGATACCCCGCAGAACAAACACTGACAGTAGAGGGCGAACGAAAAAGGCACAAAACCGTGACTGCAACAATGCACAAATGAACCGCACATAGGAGAATGAAACAATGAATAGTTAATGGTCCAAGTCGGACCAAAACATCGTAAGTTTCGGTCTGACTTACGTGCGGGTTATTTGTGCATAGTAGAGAGCCAACGAAAAGCCTATATGTTTGTTTACTTTCAACTGTTATTGTACTACAAAACTATAACTGGAAATCATTCTGATATAGACTAAACAAACCCAAGGCTTAAAAATACGGTAGTAATGTTGGTAACGTTAAGGATGGAACTGTGACCTTCTCAGGGTTTACGAATCACACTCTTTGTGTATCATATGATCGACTTTCTTTTGAAGATTCATTGATTTTATTAGTGAAGGATTTCTCGTCTTTAAAGAGTAGAATATTCCTATTATTATTATTGTTATAACAATACAAATAATAATTAATAAGAGGGGTGTTAATGTTGTAGTTTTATAACTGGATGGTTTAAACCTTGGTAAAAAATACGGACAAGTTAATTTAGAAAGACAAGTAAGCAAACGCTATGACATATTTATTAGAAAAGTTTCGGTCCTGAGACCTTGATCACTTCAAGGTCCCAGGATCGAAACGTTTTCCAATAAATATGTCACCGTGTTTGCTTACGTGTCTTTCTAAACCAGTTTTATAACTGTAGTGTACGCACGCTTCTAGCAAGACAGTGATGTAGTGAATGTTGAAAGTTTTTCTTTTTCGGCCACCCTGCCTTGGTGGGAGACGGCCGATATGTTAATAAAAAATAACAATAATGATACACATATACAACACATCTTTGTGTGTGTGCACCAATATACATATATACCTCTTGGTGCATGTGCATCGAGATACACACCCTACACAAATAACCTGCTTGTGACGACGTTTCGGTCCAACTGGAACCATTTACACACCTTGTTATATGCACTACGAGATACACACAACTCTTGAGTGTGTATGCGGATGTTCAGTATTCCTATAACTTTCCTGAGTCATATAATTGTTATATTTATGGACATCCACTGAACCTAGGGAGGAACTGAGGAAAAGAGGTCAATCCGGGTTGATCTGAGGTAGGGAAGGATAACGCAAACAGTTACCTGGATCAAGAGCCCCTCCCCCACAGGCATCAAGGCACCTTCCTAGAGGGGTTTCTCGGGAAAATAATCATTTAGTGCCCCGGGGAGAAAGCCAATTTCGCATCGTTATTTATCATGCCTTTGATCGTCTTTTACTGTGTGTAGCGGCCAGGCCAGCCGTGATTAATTAATAATAATCCTAGCATAAAGGCGCTGCCTGCGCACTTTACGAGGCGCTCTCAATAAGACGAAATTAAAGCTAATCATAGTTTTACGAAGAGAAACTTTTTTGTATCTGAAATTATAAATAATTGGGTGTTATGCTGCCATTTAAAGCAAAACTTATTATTAAACTGACATGGCGGATTTAGAGCGGTGTTTTAGCAAATAATCTGCCAAATTATATATATATATATATATATATATATATAGTGTGTGTGTGTGTGTGTACTCACCTAATTGTGGTTGCAGGGGTCGAGACTCAGCTCCTGGCCCCGCCTCTTCACTGATCGCTACTGGATCCTCTCTCTCTCTGCTTCCTGAGCTTTGTCATACCTCTTCTTAAAACTATGTATGGTTCCTGCCTCCACTACTTCACTTGCTAGGCTATTCCACTTGCTGACAACTCTATGACTGAAGAAATACTTCCTAACGTCCCTGTGACTCGTCTGAGTCTTCAGCTTCCAGTTGTGACCCCTTGTCCCTGTGTCCCCTCTCTGGAACATCCTATCTCTGTCCACCTTGTCTATTCCCCGCAGTATCTTGTATGTCGTTATCATGTCTCCCCTGACCCTTCTGTCCTCCAGTGTCGTCAGTCCGATTTCCCTTAACCTTTCCTCGTACGACATTCCCTTGAGCTCTGGGACTAGCCTTGTTGCAAACCTTTGTACTTTCTCTAACTTCTTGACGTGCTTGACCAGGTGTGGGTTCCAGACTGGTGCTGCATACTCCAGTATGGGTCTAACATACACATTGTACAGTGTCTTGAACGATTCCTTATTAAGGTATCGGAACGCTATTCTCAGGTTTGCCAGGCGCCCGTATGCTGCAGCGGTTATTTGGTTGATGTGTGCCTCCGGTGATGTGCTCGGTGTTATGGTCACCCCAAGGTCTTTCTCCCTGAGTGAGGTCTGTAGTCTTTGTCCACCTAGCCTATATTCTGTCTGCGGTCTTCTTTGCCCCTCCCCAATCTTCATGACTTTGCATTTAGCTGGATTGAATTCGAGGAGCCAGCCTCTCCAGTGTGTGAGTGTGTGTGTGCGTGTGTGTGTGTGTGTGTGTGTGTGTGTGAGAGTGTGTGTGTGTGTGTGTGTGTGTGTGTGTGTGTGTGTGTGTGTGTGTGTGTGTGTGTGTTTGTGTGTGTGTGTGAGTGTGTGTGTGAGTGTCTGTGTGTTTGTTTGTGTGAGTGTGAGTGTGAGTGTGTGTGTGTGTGAGTGTGTGTGTGTGTGTGTATGTGTGTGTGTGTGTGTGTGTGTGTGTGTGTGTGTGTGTGTGTGTGTGTGTGTGTGTGTGAGAGTGTGAGTGTGTGTGTGTGTGTGTGTGTGTGTGTGTGTGTGTGTGTGTGTGTGTGTGTGTGTGTGTGTGTGTGTGTGTGTGTGTGTGTGTGTGTGTGTGTGTGTGTGTGTGTGTGTGTGTGTGTGAGTGTGTGAGTGAGTGTGTGTGGATAAACATAAAAGTAGGTTCGAACCTTTCTGTTAATTCACTGATAGTCGTTCATTATGTAATTAAACATTTCATCTACACGTAGAGTATATACATCGCGTCAAGTGTGTATCTTTCAGTGTGTATAAATTTAGCGTTTACTATAATCTCTAACTTAGGGGGTAAAATGTTCTTAACTGGTGGTAACATATGATATATGTTTTATGATTCTTACATTTGATAACATTTAAATAAAGCAAGCCACCGTTTCTTACCCAGTCGAAATTGTGATTCCTGTCTCAGAAGTGCTGAATCAGAGTTAGTTTAAACATATTTAACATTTTTTTCAATCAGCCTAATAATAATAATAAAGTAAATGACCTGCCACAAGACATCAATTCCTACAAATCCGTGTTTACTGATGACGTGAAACCACTGAGGAGAATAAGAACACTAGAAGACGGAGATAAGAAGTCCTGGACACACTGCAGAAGTAGTCAAACAAGTGTCTACTACACTTTAATCCAGACAAATGCAAGGTAATAGAAACCAGAAAGTGTTAAGACCAGATGAAGTGCAAATATAGAGGTCCTGGTAGTAATTATTACATTAAAATTATCACCCGAGGCGCAGAACTTGCTATGTTGGAATATCGTAGAACTGCTTTCAGTAACCTCAATAAGAATTGTTACGGGACAATGTACTCGACGTATGTCAGATATGTTTTGGAATACACAGCACCAGCATGGAATCTACACCTAAGAAAGCATGTTTACAGGCTGGAGAAAGTAGAGAGATTTGCAACTAGGCTGGTTCTACAACTAAGAGTTGAGCTATTAGAGGCTCTTAAGAACTAAATTTGACAGCCTTGTAAAAGATAAGAACCAGGGGATACATGAACTAGATGATGTGGTAGAGGAAAATTACATATAAAGTTTGAAGAATAGGTAGGAGTATAATAAGACCTGGAACCTGTATATGATGGCTACTTTTTGTTCTTAAGAGGAGGGGTCAGGAACAGTGTCTCGACCCCCACAAATACAACTTAAGCGAGCACAACTCAGCGAGTATGAATCTTCTTTTATTTACATAATTTATACTTCACCTTCTATTTACCTTTCTATATTTATCATGTATTTTTTCACTTGCCTTTTCAATTTTTTCCTCTCATTACTTTTCGTTTTCCTCCTGTTTTTTCCATGTACATGATGTTCTTACATTTCATATTTTAACTAGATCAGACGGTGGTGGTGCTCTCTAACCTGGGCCAATGGAAAGAATCCAGCCCCCCAAAGACGCAGGTGAATGGTCTTGTGTCCTCAGATGTTCTGTGGAGTGACCATTAGCATCACAGGAATGGCCGTCTCGCGTGCTCCCACCACAACCCACATCCAGCCTTGATTAAAAGCTGCAGAGGGAGAGGTCAGGAAATAATGCAAATTCCTCTCCCTAGACCGGTAACCTCCCTTCCTCCCTAAGTCAACATCCATCCTTCCCACCCTCCCTAGATAAGTAAGTGTCCTCCCTCCCTCCCTAAGTCAACATTTAACCTCCTCTTTTGAAGTCAACATTTATCCTTCCCTACTTTGGTCTGCAACCGTCCTGACTTACTCATTAGATCTCTAACAGGATTCATTTCTTCCCCTCTCCCTCCCTTCCTTTCCAAGTTAACATCCATCCTTCCCTCCCTAAGATTTCCACCCTTCCCTGCCTCACTTCCTAGATCATAAACCCGCTGCACCTCCCCCCCTCCAATCTTTTTTTTTTACCTCCTAGCTCTGGTTTAGATCATGTAGCCTGCGTTCTAAAATCAATAAGGACTGGACATTCACAATACTGTGAGCAAACAAATTCGTTCATTGTCTTTTGTGAATGTCTGCGGTCCTATGGGTCGAGTCATCGTGTAGCAGTTCATAAGATTCAACCCCATCTATTATATTTCTTCCATGCCGAAGATCAGAATAGGGAAGAAATGTGATCTAAGTGACTTTAACATTAGAATCAGAGAGAGAGAGAGAGAGAGAGAAACACTCACCGTGGACAGCTCTCTGGCTCCTGGTCCCGGCTCTTAGGTTTCATCAACTATCATTATGAGGTTCTTCCCTCTTCAGCTCTATCCTATTTAAGCTTAAAATTATGTATGGAGTTTTTCACGTCACATACAGTTCCACTCAACCACCTTGTGTGTGTGTGTGTGTGTGTGTGTGTGTGTGTGTGTGTGTGTGTGTGTGTGTACTCACGTATATGTGGCTGCATGGGTCGAGTCACAACTCCTGGCCCCGCCTCTTTGCTGGCCACTACTGGGTCCACTCTCTCCAGGATTCAAGACCCTTGTTGTACCTTTTCTTAAAGCTATGTATAGATCCCGCCTCATCCACTTCACTCTCCAGATTGTTCCACTTCTTAACAACTCTAAGCCTGAAGAAATACTTCCTAACAGCCTTATGATTCATCTGAGTTCTCAACTTCCAGATGTTTCCTCTTGCTCCTATTTCCCATCTCAAAACATTCTGTCTTTGTTCACCTTGTGAATTCCTCTCAGTATTTTGTACGTCGTTATCAAATACCCACTAGTCCTCCTGTTCTCCAGTGTCATCAGGCTGAGTTTCCCTAACCTCTCCTCACTGAACATACCCCTTAGCTCCGGGACTAGTCTTGTTGCAAACCTCAGCACCTCCAATTTCTTGAAGTGCTTAACAAGGTGTGGGTTACTGGTGCTGCGTATGGTGCAATATGGGCCTAACGGACACGGTGTATAGTGTGGTGAATGACTCTCTACTTAAAAGTTGAAAAGCTATTCCTACATTTGCCAGACATACATTTGTTGCTTCAGTGATTTGGCTGATGTGCCCCTCAGGGGATGTGCTCGGTATGATATTCACCTCAAGGTCCTCATCCCTGAGTGAGGTTTCCAATGTTTGCTCCCGAGCCAATACTCCGTCTGCGATGTTCTTTGTCCTTCCCCAAGCTTTATAACTTTGCACATGGCGAGGTTAAACTCCAAGAACCATTTGTCAGAGCAGGCCTGTAGCGTGTCCAAATCCCTTTGTAGCTTTCCCTGATCCTCGTCCGCTTGTATTTTCATTAGTGTCACGTCGTCTACGAACAGGGATACATCTGAATCTATCCCTTTCGTCATGCCATTCACGTATATAAGAAATAGTACCTGCTCTAGGACTGGGACTAATCACTACCAACCTGTCTGCTAAGTATACATAAAGAGAATAACATCAGTGTCATATAACTGACTGTTTAACGAAACAATTGTCTTTTAGAAACCTGAATAAGTAATCATTTAAAGTCGTTTTCGTCAGACAGGTAACACCACGCACACAAGGAAACTAAAGAAAGTACAGGTGTTCTTCATCAGATTCTTCAATGAACTGCAAATAAAAGCTAAGAAGACAAGAAAGACTACTCGAACTTTTGGCTCTGGGGAGAGATGTGATCATGACATGTATAATACTAGCATATAGAGACTGGCTGGAGAAGGGTCGGGAAGATGAAATTCATTTGAGAAATAACAGTTTTAATAACAAATACATATGAGAAAAATCCCGTTAACCAACAAAAAGTTAAGAGTGGGCCAAGAGCACGAGTTTTAACACCCACAAATTCAACCACACAATTCCAGCTACGTAATTACACACACACACACTACTATTGTTACTACAACACCACACACACAAAAAAAATAGATCAGGTCAAGTGTCTATCAACAAGTGCCTTTGGCAACAAGTAATTACACACGTACGCAAACACACACAATCTGCTACAATGCCGGCAATAACAGGATTGTGATTTCAAATATCCCCTTCACCCCTCCCCCCCCCCCAAAAAAAAAAAAATACAAATTTATTACCATCATTACAAACTTGGCCGCGCGACCCATGATAAAAATCACGCGACGTCCTCGTTTCAACCTGTTTCAATTAATATTAATTATCAATATGGTCAACAGGAGGGATAATATATTTTTCGAGGGCGGTTCACGGGTGCGATATTTTCATTTAGTTTTTTATATACGAGTTAATGATCTGATTTGTCTGGCTAAATTGATTTGTTTTAATAGTTCCTGTCCCGAGAATGTATCAATGTTTACGATTTCTCTGATCATAATTATAATGATCGTAAAAATAATTATCTGGATATATTTCGACCAAACTAGGGCGACGTAAGAAGTTATATTATTAAATTATCTTGAAAGAAACCTTCCTTCCCTTCATTACTGAATTCTGCGAGTTATTGCAACAGTGAATTTGCACATGACTTGTTTGGTATGGTTGTTTTGTAAAAGTTTAAAGTCTATCGACTGCACCAAAGTCACTAAAGCTGTATATCACCTATTCACCACAAAATGTTGTGTGTATGTATATATATATATCTATATATATATATATATATATATATATATATATATATATATATATATATACACATATATACACGTGTACTCACCTAGTTGAGGTTGCAGGGGGAGAATAGGTAAAAACTGGTCAGTTAGCAAGAACTCATTTAAAATTAAGTCCTTTCTAAAATTTTCTCTTATACGTTTTAAGATATGTATATATTTTTCATTTATGTTAATGTAAAAAATAATTTTGTACCAAAGGAACCTTAGAAAACTTACCTAACCTTATTATTACAAGCGTAATTTAATTTAGACTAATTCAGCTAAATATATTTTAGATAAGTTACAATAATTTAATAATATTTATTAACACATTGGCAGTTTCCCCACCAAGGCAGTGTGACCCAGAGGTGTTCCTACACTACAGTTCAAAAACCCCTCTTTCAGCGGCCACTGTACTTCTTACCTCCAGGACTCAAGTCCGGCTAACTAGTTTCCCTGAATCCCTTCGTAAATGTTACTTTGCTCACACTTCAACTGCACGTCAAGTCATAAAAACCATTTGTCTCCGCTCGCTACCTAACATGCTGAAAGTCTAAGCCCGTCGCACACAAGACCACCTTCACTCCCTCCCACCTATATGTATGTACGTATGTCTGTGAGTTAGATCACAGGTGCGAGTTGGAGAAGCACAAAATAAACAGTCCATTTGAGCTGAGACAATTTATCTGTGTATCGTGATTATTTGTTAGATAACGGAGCGAAGGAGCACGATAGACAACACTGACACTCCAGCATCATGGTCAGGTTGGTAAGTTAGACATAGGCAACATTTAGGCATCTTTATTCCGAAACGTTTCGCCTACACAGTAGGCTTCTTCAGTCGAGTACAGAAAGTAGGCAGGAGCAGTAGAGATGTGAAGACAATGTAATCAGTCCATCACCCTTGAAGTTGTAGATTTGAGGTTGTCAGTCCCTCAGCTTGGAGAAAAATTCTGTTTCATAGTCTGAAAGAATCTTAAGAACAAGCGACAGTGTTGTTTCAGACTATGAAACAGAATTCTTCTCCATTCTTGAAGGAAACAGTTTTAGTTGACCAGTTAGTTTGTTAGGTTTAAGGACTATACAATATCCTAAGTATTAACGTACTCTAAGTATATCTCTTAGAGTAAATATGTCGAGAATTTACTTTAAATTCCTATTTCAGGAATAAAATATTCTTGTCTGGTAATGAAAATGTTACGTGCTGTCTTAATAATTCTGGTGTAGTCAATATGTTTTAAAGCCCCATTAACTAACCAACCATCCTAGGGAGAGGGGACTTCAGGCGGGTCAAAGTGTCATTTCACCCATTCACTAACATCCAAGAATTTAACACCTAAATAAGGATTAGTGCATTTTGTCAGTGTATACACATTGAAACGTATGACACTTTGATTATCTTCTGATTAGTACATCTCTCTCTTCTGTCTGCATTGAGAGCCATACCTCGTGTACACTGGATGGGTAACGATCTCAGCATATATAATTATAATATACTAATATCTTTATTTCTACAAGTATATAGGCATAGCTGACATCAGTGACATACTACTATATAGAAAGCCGCTTGTTATGCAGAGCATTTCGGGCAAATTAGGTCAGTTTTGTCCCAGGATACGACCCATATTAGTCGACTAACACCCAGGTACCCATTTTACTGCTGAGGAACATACACAACCGGTGTAAAGAAACACGCCCAATGTTTCTACTCTCGTCGCGAATCGAACCCAGACATTCACCGTGTGAAGCGAGAGCTTTAGCCACCAGGCCACGGGGCACCGTGTGTGTGTGTATGTGTGATTACTCACTTAACTGTGGCTGCAGGGGTCGAGCAACAGCTCCTAGTTGTAGCTACACTGAGAGTAAAAGGTATATGGGATACAAGGAGAATAGAAGCATCAGGGAAGAGAGAGGTGAAGGTTTATAAACTAAAAGAGGAGGCAGTTAGGGTAAGATATAAACAGCTATTGGAGGATAGATGGGCTAATGAGAGCATAGGCAATGAGGTCGAAGAGGTATGGGGTAGGTTTAAAAATGTAGTGTTAGAGTGTGCAGCAAAAGTTTGTGGTTACAGGAAAGTGGGTGCGGGAGGGAAGAGGAGCGATTGGTGGAATGATGATGTGAAGAGAGTAGTAAGGGAGAAAAAGTTAGCATATGAGAAGTTTTTACAAAGTAGAAGTGATGCAAGGAGGGAAGAGTATATGGAGAAAAAGAGAGAGGTTAAGAGAGTGGTGAAGCAATGTGAAAAGAGAGCAAATGAGAGAGTGGGTGAGATGTTATCAACAAATTTTGTTGAAAATAAGAAAAAGTTTTGGAGTGAGACTAACAAGTTAAGAAAACCTAGAGAACAAATGGATTTGTCAGTTAAAATAGGAGAGGAGAGTTATTAAATGGAGAGTTAGAGGTATTGGGAAGTTGGAGGGAATATTTTGAGGAATTGTTAAATGTTGATGAAGATAGGGAAGCTGTGATTTCGTGTATAGGGCAAGGAGGAACAACATCTTATAGGAGTGAGGAAGAGCCAGTTGTGAGTGTGGGGGAAGTTCGTGAGGCAGTAGGTAAAATGATAGGGGGTAAGGCAGCCGGGATTGATGGGATAAAGATAGAAATGTTAAAAGCAGGTGGGGATATAGTTTTGGAGTGGTTGGTGCAATTATTTAATAAATGTATGGAAGAGGGTAAGGTACCTAGGGATTGGCAGAGAGCATGCATAGTTCCTTTGTATAAAGGCAAAGGGGATAAAAGAGAGTGCAAAAATTATAGGGGGATAAGTCTGTTGAGTATACCTGGTAAAGTGTATGGTAGAGTTATTATTGAAAGAATTAAAAGTAAGACGGAGAACAGGATAGCAGATGAACAAGGAGGCTTTAGGAAAGGTAGGGGGTGTGTGGACCAGGTGTTTACAGTGAAACATATAAGTGAACAGTATTTAGATAAGGCTAAAGAGGTCTTTGTGGCATTTATGGATTTGGAAAAGGCGTATGACAGGGTGGATAGGGGGGCAATGTGGCAGATGTCGCAGGTGTATGGTGTAGGAGGTAGGTTACTGAAAGCAGTGAAGAGTTTTTACGAGGATAGTGAGGCTCAAGTTAGATTATGTAGGAAAGAGGGAAATTATTTCCCAGTAAAAGTAGGCCTTAGACAAGGATGTGTGATGTCACCGTGGTTGTTTAATATATTTATAAATGGGGTTGTAAGAGAAGTAAATGCGAGGGTCTTGGCAAGAGGCATGGAGTTAAAAGATAAAGAATCACACATAAAGTGGGAGTTGTCACAGTTGCTCTTTGCTGATGACACTGTGCTCTTGGGAGATTCTGAAGAGAAGATGCAGAGATTGGTGGATGAATTTGGTAGGGTGTGCAAAAGAAGAAAATTAAAAGTGAATACAGGAAAGAGTAAGGTTATGAGGATAACAAAAATATTAGGTGATGAAAGATTGGATATCAAATTGGAGGGAGAGAGTATGGAGGAGGTGAATGTATTCAGATATTTGGGAGTGGACGTGTCAGCGGATGGGTCTATGAAAGATGAGGTGAATCATAGAATTGATGAGGGGAAAAGGGTGAGTGGTGCACTTAGGAGTCTGTGGAGACAAAGAACTTTGTCTTTGGAGGCAAAGAGGGGAATGTATGAGAGTATAGTTTTACCAACGCTCTTATATGGGTGTGAAGCATGGGTGATGAATGTTGCAGCGAGGAGAAGGCTGGAGGCAGTGGAGATGTCATGTCTGAGAGCAATGTGTGGTGTGAATATAATGCAGAGAATTCGTAGTTTGGAAGTTAGGAGGAGGTGCGGGATTACCAAAACTGTTGTCCAGAGGGCTGAGGAAGGGTTGTTGAGGTGGTTCGGACATGTGGAGAGAATGGAGCGAAACAGAATAACTTCAAGAGTGTATCAGTCTGTAGTGGAAGGAAGGCGGGGTAGGGGTCGGCCTAGGAAAGGTTGGAGGGAGGGGGTAAAGGAGTTTTTGTGTGCGAGGGGCTTGGACTTCCAGCAGGCATGCGTGAGCGTGTTTGATAGGAGTGAATGGAGACAAATGGTTTTTAATACTTGACGTGTTGTTGGAGTGTGAGCAAAGTAACATTTATGAAGGGGTTCAGGGAAACCGGCAGGCCGGACTTGAGTCCTGGAGATGGGAAGTACAGTGCCTGCACTCTGAAGGAGGGGTGTTAATGTTGCAGTTTAAAAACTGTAGTGTAAAGCACCCTTCTGGCAAGACAGTGATAGAGTGAATAATGGTGAAAGTTTTTCTTTTTCGGGCCACCCTGCCTTGGTGGGAATCGGCCAGTGTAATAAAAAAAATAAAAAAAATAAAATATATATATATATATATATATATATATATATATATATATATATATATATATATATATATATATATATATATATATATATGTAATCCCATATTTGAGGATAAAGTATTCTTGAGTGATGATAAACGGGCGACATGTAGCATTAGTGACCCACTGGTGTTTACAGGCTTTAAGTAAACAATACAAACAATCTACAATTATATCCAACTTTGCTCATTACTTGCAACCAAGACAAATAATATAAGGACCAACACTGATATAATTTCTTCTGAACAATAAAAACAACACGTCCAACTTTGATAATTATAAAAAATATAAACAATATACAGTAATGTCCAACTTTGTTCATTACTGGTAAATAATACTAAACAATAACTTACTGGTAACACTCATTAAAGACAAGTAAACAAACAAAAGTCCATTCAGGGCGAAACGTTGCAAATAATGATTTCTCTTTAGAAATTTAAAATGTATTATTTCATACCCCCCTTCCCAATTTTTTTTTTCTGGAGATTTACAACGTATCCCCCCTCCCCCCTCCCCCCTCCCCCCCCGAAAAAAGTCACTTTTCTCGAATGTTCATAACTATAATATTTTTTAAACTATCGGATATTTTATGAGACTTTTATTTAATGTAAAAAATACACTGAAGGATGATTGGTGTTTCTGCAGTCTGTCGTTAATCCCTCAAGATGAAGCTTACTAGCCAAAATGACACTTACGACGGGAGACATGGGGGTCAGAATCACATCAAAAGAAATCCTGTGCTTGTGTGTGTGTGTGTGTGTGTTTTAGCGACCGTTTGTCAGAGACATTTATCGATAGAAACTTGGCTTGCTTTTGTATGTGCATGTGTATTCATGTTTTTTTGTGCGTTTGTGTGTGTGTTTATACATGTATTCACCTATATATGGTTGCAGGGGTCGAGACTCAGCTCCTGGCCCGCACACGTGTGCGCGAGTTCATGCATACAAATACCATTCATTAGTTTACTGAAAATACGCATTAATACAACGTTAAGACTCACACTCTTGTGAAGACAGAGTGACTCCCGTGCAAAATAAATGTGAGGGTGTGTCCCAACCAAGTCACCTTGACAAGCTGAACAAGTTCATTAACATATGTATGATTGAACTGACAGCAGATAAGCGTAATGGTAATGGAAGAAAGAGAAAACAGTTGGCACGAAGAATATTAGTTATGGCAGTGCTAGACAGAGAAAGAGATCTGGGAGTTATTAAAACAATAGACTAACAGAGAAAGGGATCCGGGAGTTATTATTAAAACAACAGATTGTAACAGAGAAAGGGATCTGGGAGTAATTATTAAAATAGATTGTATCAGAGAAAGGGATCTGGGAGTAATTATTAAAATAGATTGTATCAGAGAAAGGGATCTGGGAGTAATTATTAAAATAGATTGTATCAGAGAAAGGGATCTGGGAGTAATTATTAAAATAGATTGTATCAGAGAAAGGGATCTGGGAGTAATTATTAAAATAGATTGTATCAGAGAAAGGGATCTGGAAGTAATTATTAAAAATATATAATATAACAGAGAAAGGGATCTAGAAGTAATTATTAAAAGAATAGAGTGTAAAAAGAAAGGGATCTGGGAGTAATTATTAAAACAGATTGTATCAAAGAAAGAGCTTTAGAAGTTATTATTAAAACAATAGATTGTAACTAAAAATATAAACGAAATAATAAGCTCGTGTATTATAATGGTAAAGTCAGAAATATCTTTCAATTACAGGGCTAAAAAGAAAGATACAGTTAAATTAGAAGACATCACAAGACAGTCTGTACAATAACTACCAGAACTACGGAAATGGAACCCAGTCAATGAATAATTATACACAGGTGTAACATCTGGGTATCTTTATTAGTAGACGTTCCACCAACCAGCGGCTTTATCAATACAAGAACAATGTGAAGACTGTAGAATTTTTTTACAAAAGAGGAGGTAATCAGTTCATCTGTCCTGAAGTTGGTGAAGAGCAGTGTACGTCTTGCCTCAGTAAAAAGTGAGTATTATTTGACGCTACTTAAGTTTATTCTCTCGTCAAGACGCCAATGAAGGGTAACAAGTGTCTGAACCGTATCTCTGTATATGCCTAACTTAGTATGTGACTATCAGTACCCCCCCCCCTCTCTCTCTCTCTCCCACACACACATACACATACAAGCTTTTCTGTCATAGGTAAAGGCTGACAACCGTGCATCTTACACCCACCAATAGCATAGCTGTGCGACATCGCTCATCAATGGGACAAGTAGGATCATACCTCTAATCTCATCATTCGTCTACATTTGGTATAATTCACCTGAAATATAACCTTAAAGATAATGATGTTTGTCGAACAGGTTAGCGGCACAAGTTAGACAACCTTCTGCCAGTGATCAATATCACTGTCATGGAAACCTCATGCCAGTGATCAATATCACTGTCATGGAAACCTTCTCACAGTGATCAATATCACTGTCATGAAAACCTCCTCACAGTTATCAGTATCACTCATTCTCGTTACCAGGAGAGTTTTACTGCCTTCCCTCTTCTCTTATTGCCTCCTCTCCCCACACATTCCAAATGTTGTTTCTTCCCATGTCTCCCTTTATTCCTTTCTCAGTCTCTTCCTTTCTCCCACACTTTACCACGTCAGATCTCTCATCTTAATCTCTCATCTATCTGAATTACAATCTAACCAAATATTTTTTATTTTTTATCAGCTACTTTTAATCACACACGTCTTTATTGCTTCAATTCTCAGCCTGTCTTTATTCCACCAGATTTCTCCTTTATTATATCTCCTCTCGTCTTTATTTCCCCACAACCTATCCTCATTTTACTACGCCACTTTTCTCCCGTGAACAACGTTAATTTCTTAACGTTTCCTACAAATATATAAATGCTGTATTGTTTATCTGAGGTTAGGTTAAAATGTTACATAAAGCAATATAAACTACAAACACAAATAAGGAAAACAAAAGAAGGGCGGCGTTCAGATCAACCCTGAACGGTTAACATTCATGGGGCGGAAAGGTGTTGCTCACCTTGCTGAGAGATAAGGAGAGGATGAAAGGGAAACACAAAATATACGGAAATAAGAGGATTAGATGGAAAAAAAAATATGAAGGGACGTGAAGGTGAGGAAAGGTTGCATGGAAAGGGACGCATGGGAAGGGAGAGGTTCCATAAAAAGAGGAAAGGAACGAAGTTTTAAAATTTGAAGAAGATTTTGATCTAGTTCTATCCTTCAGCACTCTTTGTAATAAAAATAAAATACGAAACTCACATTAGAGCATCAAAAGGTAATATTAAACACCAATAAGCTATTAACATAAAACAACGGGAGACGACACATGAAAATATTGCCATACCAAATTAAAATAACCCGCATCGGTTTAAAACCCTGTTAAATTGTCAGTGTTAAAAGACACTTCTAAAAGCTCCTAGAGGTCCCTGCAGGCACCCTAGTAATTACAAAAACCACAACACAAGCAAAAATTCCTAATCCATGGAGAGCCAGTAAAAATGTGCTTCACAGTTGATCCTCAGATAACAGAAAAACATCTCAAACTGACTATTAATGTTGAAGGGAGATGACCAGACACCCACCTGATGCTCGTCTGTATGGTTCACAGAACCTATGGAGTCGGTGTGAGGCAGAACTCTGCTATAAATCAAGCCCGAGATAAAAAGCTTTCGCCTCAGCATTCTCCTGTTTATTTCCAGGTACCCTATACATGGCCTGGGAATCAAAGCAATTACATGTCCTTATGCCAAGTATGGATCACAGGGTTGGCCGAAGGATACCAAGACAGAGGAATCAGAGTAGACTGCACTCAGATATAATTATAGGCTATCAAGACGCAACCTATCCTCGTATTAACTGGGCAACATTTTATTAAGACTTGCATCCCATTTCTATGTTTGGTTGGGTTAAATCTTACAGATGCAAAACTACAAATATATGATAAAAGGCAATTAAAAAAAAGTGCCGAGCGAACAGAAAACGGTTACCCACTGTACGCGGCTCATATAAAACTCGGTCCTCTTTTCCCCATCATTCTATATTTTCTACCATATCCATCTCCCCATTCTTCTCACTTATTTTTTAGTCATTTCCACCTCTTTTCATTTCTATTCCCTTCCTTTTCTTATCGTGTCACTCCTTTTTTCTTCTGCCTTCCCTTTCCTCTCTCCGTTACCTCCCTTCCCTATCCTTCATGGCACCTGTAAGTGCTGAGCCTCGGTAATGACCTTGGGTAATTTCCTGAACAGTTTCAAGGCTCCGTCAACAACCACTCATTTGACTGCTTTTTTTCAACGGTGCCATGACGTCCGTGGTAATGGGGGACTGGCTGGTCTTGAGAGCAGCGATGACTGCTGTGTGAACCTCCACGGTGAACACTGAGGACTCGTGTGGTGACCGTACACACTACGAGTCCCCAACGATGATCACAGCCAAGCAAACACCATCCTCGCTCTTGGAGCCCCTCGGGAAAGATCTTTATCCTCGAAGCATGAGCCAGATCATGCTGCAGGAAATTACCCAAGCACTTATGAGTGCCATGAAGGAGAAAGAAGGGACGTAACGGGGATAGGAAAGGGAAGGCAGGAGATAAAGAGAGTGAAAAGAGAGCAAAAGGAAGGGAACGGAAATGAAAAGAGGCTAAAGAGACTAAAGATAGTTAAGAAAAATGGGAAGGGAGACGGATATGGCAGAAAAGATGGAACGAAGGGGAGAGAAAGGAGAAAAACGGAAAAAATTATTGGACGAGGGAATGACTGGGAAGAGAGAAGAAAAACATGCGTGAGAGAGGAGAAAGACGGAATGTGTGAGAGAGGAGAAAGACGGAATGCGTGAGAGAGGAGAAAGACGGAATGCGTGAGAGAGGAGAAATACGGAATGCGTGAGAGAAGAGAAAGACGGAATGCGTGAGAGAGGAAGAAGACAGGGAATGAGAGTAAGATTAAGAAGGTGGAATGAAGGCAGGAAAAGTAACAAAAAAAAAGACGAGAAAAGAAGAAAGCAAGGAAGAATAGACAGGAGAAGAAAATTAGAAATGAAATGGAGCGAGGAAAAACAGACAGGAGGACGACGCTAGGAGAGAGAAAGAGGAAGGGAAGGGAAACTGTGATTCGACCCCTGCAACCACACATATAGGTGAGTACACACACACACACACACACACACACATAATTGCCATCTTTCTGGACATTTCAAACTCGCGTTACCAAACTTGTCTAAAGAAAAGGAGGTGGGAGCACCTGGCGCTTGAGGAGGTCGAGGGAGAGGTGAAAGAAGGAAGGAGATAAAGTAATGAAAAGAGGCAAAACCCAGCGAGAGAAGTGGAGAGGTAGAAAGGAGGATGGAAGGGTTGTGAAAATGGGAAAGAGGAAGGAGGGAAGAGAGGAATGAAAACACAATGATGGGATGAAACATAAAAGTGGGACAGACACTGTTACTTGAAGTACGTTACCTGAAGAACATTACCAGGGGTCAATACCCCCGCTGCCTGGTCTCAAACCTAGCCTGACAGCTGCTGGCCGCACGCAGGCCATCGAACGAACCACAGCCTGGCTGGTCAGGGAGTGATTTGAGGAACTTGTCCTTGAAGACCGCCTGAGGTTTGCTGGTAATTCCCCGTATGCACAGAGGACGGAGAGGAACCAAACGAACAACACAAAATAAACACAAACACGAGGACTACGAGTGAACCAAACATAATAAGGCTTCGATGGAAAAAACTTTTTGAATTTCTCACTGAAGCCTTACGAAAATTCAACTTCTCCCACCACTCCATCTTTTGTAAATGCCCAAATAGATATGTTGTATTATGTAATAAGGTACACAATGTTTAAAGACTACAATGGTAGTACGAAACACACTGCTTGCAACACAAATACAGTTTCCGGGGCAAGGGTGCCTCCTGTCTACTGTTAAGGCAGCAGCCACCAGCCTGCAATGTTTGGCTGCAACCGGAGACAAACATAGCAGTGTTTTTGTCCCCTAGAGCATTAAAGGAAGATTAGCTGTGCAGTTTTTCCCATCGAAGGACTGGTGTTCTGTACCAGCGCGTCCTCACATAAAGTGCTATTTCCAAAGTATTAAGTAAATGCTGTGTATAATCCCTCTCGTTATTTGCAGTTTAAAATAAATTTAGCGTAAATGAAAGAAACCTAACGAATAAATACTAATACATATCTTCGGTGGCTTAGATCGTTTATTAATTAACGGATCTTGGCTTGTTCGAGGAAGAAAACATCGACTCCATGTTGGTCATTAAAGGCGAAATTCAAATACACGGTAACAAAAAGAAAATATTTAAACAACTAAAATCTAGATTAAAATAAATTCAACAACGCATATAAAAAGATTTTTCGAAGTGTATATAATACTTAGATATACCTCTCAATGTATATACCTCTCAGTGTATATACCTCTCAATGTATATACATGGAGAGATAAACACTTCTTGATGTAATATAGTTGACATAAACGCTTCTCGGTATACATAAACAGAGATACTTTTCAGGTGTTATGAGGGGTGAGGTTCATGGGGTGGGCCGAGGTTATCTGGTACATTGGGTTTTGGTTACGGGATACATGGAGTTGGGGTTACGGGATACATGGAGCTGGGGTTACGTGATACATGGAGCTGGGGTTACGGGATACATGGAGTTGGTGTTACGGCATACATGGAGTTGGGGTTACGGGATACATGGAGTTGGGGTTACGGGATACAAAGAGTTAGTGTTACGGGATACATGGAGCTGGGGTTACGAGATGCATGGAGCTTGGGTTACGGGATACATGGAGTTGGTGTTACGGGATACATGGAGTTGGGGTTACGGGATACATGGAGTTGGGGTTACGAGATACATGGAGCTGGGGTTACGAGATGCATGGAGCTGGGGTTACGGGATACATAGAGCTGGGGTTACGAGATACATGGAGCTGGGGTTACGGGATACATGGAGCTTGGGTTACGGGATACATGGAGTTGGGGTTACGAGATACATGGATCTGGGGTTACGGGATATATGGATCTAGGGTTAAGGGATACATGGAGCTGGGGTTACGGGATACATGGAGCTGGGGTTACGAGATGCATGGAGCTGGGGTTACAGGATACATGGAGCTAGGGTTACGGGATACATGGAGTTGTTGTTGTGGGATACATGGAGCTGGGGTTACGGGATACATGGAGCTAGGGTTACGGGATACATGGAGCTAGGGTTACGGGATACATGGAGCTAGGGTTACGGGATACATGGAGCTGGGGCTACGGGATACATGGAGCTGGGGTTACGGGATACATGGAGCTGGGGTTACGGGATACATGAAGCTAGGGTTACAGGATACATGGAGCTGAGGATACAGGATACACGGGGCTTCTCTGGCGTGACAGGCACCAACATGGAGCTGAGGATACAGGATACACGGGGCTTCTCTGGTGTGACAGGCACCAACATGGAGCTGAGGATACAGGATACACGGGGCTTCTGTGGTGTGACAGGCACCAACATGGAGCTGAGGATACAGGATACACGGGGCTTCTCTGGCGTGACAGACACCAACATGGAGCTGAGGATACAGGATACACGGGGCTTCTCTGGCGTGACAGGCACCAACATGGAGCTGAGGATACAGGATACACGGGGCTTCTGTGGTGTGACTGGCACCAACATGGAACTGAGGATACAGGATACACGGAGCTTCTCTGGCGTGACAGGCACCAACATAGAGCTGAAGATACAGGATACACGGGGCTTCTCTGGCGTGACAGGCACCAACATAGAGCTGAAGATACAGGATACACGGGGCTTCTCTGGTGTGACAGGCACCAACATGGAGCTGAGGATACAGGATACACGGAGCTTCTCTGGCGTGACAGGCACCAACATAGAGCTGAAGATACAGGATACACGGGGCTTCTCTGGTGTGACAGGCACCAACATGGAGCTGAGGATACAGGATACACGGGGCTTCTCTGGCGTGACTGGCACCAACATGGAACTGAGGATACAGGATACACGGAGCTTCTCTGGCGTGACAGGCACCAACATGGAGCTGAGGACACAGGATACACGGGGCTTCTGTGGCGTGACAGGCACCAACATGGAGCTGAGGACACAGGATACACGGGGCTTCTGTGGTGTGACAGGCACCAACATGGAGCTGAGGATACAGGATACACGGGGCTTCTGTGGTGTGACAGGCACCAACATGGAGCTGAGTATACAGGATACACGGGGCTTCTGTGGTGTGACAGGCACCAACATGGAGCTGAGGACACAGGATACACGGGGCTTCTGTGGTGTGACAGGCACCAACATGGAGCTGAGGATACAGGATACACGGGGCTTCTGTGGCGTGACAGGCACCAACATGGAGCTGAGGACACAGGATACACGGGGCTTCTGTGGCGTGACAGGCACCAACATGGAGCTGAGGACACAGGATACACGGGGCTTCTGTGGTGTGACAGGCACCAACATGGAGCTGAGGACACAGGATACACGGGGCTTCTGTGGTGTGACAGGCACCAACATGGAGCTGAGGACACAGGATACACGGGGCTTCTGTGGTGTGACAGGCACCAACATGGAGCTGAGGACACAGGATACACGGGGCTTCTGTGGCGTGACAGGCACCAACATGGAGCTGAGGACACAGGATACACGGGGCTTCTGTGGCGTGACAGGCACCAACATGGAGCTGAGGACACAGGATACACGGGGCTTCTGTGGTGTGACAGGCACCAACATTCATGGTGTGTCAGGTTATGGGGAGAGAATTTAGTGGACAGCCTTGCTGGAAATTATTTTTATTATAGTTATGGTTTGATTTAAGGACGAAGAAGATAGTTCTAACTGTTTTGATAAAGATCCTTAACTAGCATGAAGGGAACTTCTTGATGGGTTCTTCAATCAAGAACCCTTCACTAGCATGAAGAGTCCTTGAATCAAGAACCCTTCACTAGCATGAAGGGTCCTTGAATTAAGAACCCTTCACTAGCATGAAGGAAACTTCTTAAAGGGTCCTTGAATCAAGAACCCTTCACTAACATGAAGGGTCCTTGAATTAAGAACCCTTCACTAGCATGAAGGAAACTTCTTAAAGGGTCCTTGAATCAAGAACCCTTCTCTAGCATGAAGGAAACTTCTTGAAAGGTCCTGGAATCAAGAACCCTTCTCTAGCATGAAGGAAACTTCTTAAAGGGTCCTTGAATCAAGAACCCTTCTCTAGCATGAAGGAAACTTCTTGAAAGGTCCTGGAATCAAGAACCCTTCTCTAGCATGAAGGGAACTTCTTAAAGGGTCCTAGCAGGAAGGCCACAGTGACCAGCGCTCGAGGGAGAGCTGACCAGCGCTCGAGGGAGAGCTGACCAGCGCTCGAGGGAGAGCTGACCAGCGCTCGAGGGAGAGCTGACCAGCGCTCGAGGGGAAGCTGTGGGTTATGTTTGCTAACAGTCGCGTTGAAACTGCATTCTCCGTAATGCCATGAAATTCATGTGATAATTATAATGGATGATAATTACTCTGGATGATAATTACACTGGATGATAATTACACTGGATGATAATTACACTGGATGATAATTACACTGGATGATAATTACACTGGATGATAATTACACTGGATGATAATTACACTGGATGATAATTACTCTGGATGATAATTACTCTGGATGATAATTACACTGGATGATAATTACACTGGATGATAATTACACTGGATGATAATTACACTGGATGATAATTACACTGGATGATAATTACACTGGATGATAATTACACTGGATGATAATTACACTGGATGATAATTACTCTGGATGATAATTACTCTGGATGATAATTACACTGGATGATAATTACACTGGATGATAATTACACTGGATGATAATTACACTGGATGATAATTACACTGGATGATAATTACTCTGGATGATAATTACTCTAGATGATAATTACACTGGATGATAATTACACTGGATGATAATTACACTGGATGATAATTACACTGGATGATAATTACACTGGATGATAATTACTCTGGATGATAATTACACTGGATGATAATTACACTGGATGATAATTACACTGGATGATAATTACACTGGATGATAATTACACTGGATGATAATTACACTGGATGATAATTACACTGGATGATAATTACTCTGGATGATAATTACTCTGGATGATAATTACACTGGATGATAATTACACTGGATGATAATTACACTGGATGATAATTACACTGGATGATAATTACACTGGATGATAATTACTCTGGATGATAATTACTCTGGATGATAATTACACTGGATGATAATTACACTGGATGATAATTACACTGGATGATAATTACACTGGATGATAATTACTCTGGATGATAATTACACTGGATGATAATTACACTGGATGATAATTACACTGGATGATAATTACACTGGATGATAATTACACTGGATGATAATTACACTGGATGATAATTACACTGGATGATAATTACACTGGATGATAATTACTCTGGATGATAATTACTCTGGATGATAATTACACTGGATGATAATTACACTGGATGATAATTACACTGGATGATAATTACTCTGGATGATAATTACTCTGGATGATAATTACACTGGATGATAATTACACTGGATGATAATTACACTGGATGATAATTACACTGGATGATAATTACACTGGATGATAATTACACTGGATGATAATTACACTGGATGATAATTACTCTGGATGATAATTACACTGGATGATAATTACACTGGATGATAATTACACTGGATGATAATTACACTGGATGATAATTACACTGGATGATAATTACACTGGATGATAATTACTCTGGATGATAATTACACTGGATGATAATTACACTGGATGATAATTACACTGGATGATAATTACACTGGATGATAATTACACTGGATGATAATTACTCTGGACGATAATTACTCTGGACGATAATTACACTGGACGATAATTACACTGGACGATAATTACACTGGATGATAATTACACTGGATGATAATTACACTGGATGATAATTACACTGGATGATAATTACACTGGATGATAATTACACTGGATGATAATTACACTGGATGATAATTACTCTGGATGATAATTACTCTGGATGATAATTACACTGGATGATAATTACACTGGATGATAATTACACTGGATGATAATTACACTGGATGATAATTACACTGGATGATAATTACACTGGATGATAATTACTCTGGATGATAATTACTCTGGATGATAATTACACTGGATGATAATTACACTGGATGATAATTACACTGGATGATAATTACACTGGATGATAATTACACTGGATGATAATTACACTGGATGATAATTACACTGGATGATAATTACTCTGGATGATAATTACACTGGATGATAATTACACTGGATGATAATTACACTGGATGATAATTACACTGGATGATAATTACACTGGATGATAATTACACTGGATGATAATTACACTGGATGATAATTACTCTGGATGATAATTACTCTGGATGATAATTACACTGGATGATAATTACACTGGATGATAATTACACTGGATGATAATTACTCTGGATGATAATTACTCTGGATGATAATTACACTGGATGATAATTACACTGGATGATAATTACACTGGATGATAATTACACTTGATGATAATTACACTGGATGATAATTACACTGGATGATAATTACTCTGGATGATAATTACACTGGATGATAATTACACTGGATGATAATTACACTGGATGATAATTACACTGGATGATAATTACACTGGATGATAATTACTCTGGATGATAATTACACTGGATGATAATTACACTGGATGATAATTACACTGGATGATAATTACACTGGATGATAATTACACTGGATGATAATTACACTGGATGATAATTACACTGGATGATAATTACTCTGGATGATAATTACTCTGGATGATAATTACACTGGATGATAATTACACTGGATGATAATTACACTGGATGATAATTACACTGGATGATAATTACACTGGATGATAATTACACTGGATGATAATTACACTGGATGATAATTACTCTGGATGATAATTACACTGGATGATAATTACACTGGATGATAATTACACTGGATGATAATTACACTGGATGATAATTACTCTGGATGATAATTACTCTGGATGATAATTACACTGGATGATAATTACACTGGATGATAATTACACTGGATGATAATTACTCTGGATGATAATTACTCTAGATGATAATTACACTGGATGATAATTACACTGGATGATAATTACACTGGATGATAATTACACTGGATGATAATTACACTCGATGATAATTACACTGGATGATAATTACACTTGATGATAATTACTCTGGATGATAATTACACTGGATGATAATTACACTGGATGATAATTACACTGGATGATAATTACACTGGATGATAATTACACTGGATGATAATTACACTGGATGATAATTACACTGGATGATAATTACACTGGATGATAATTACTCTGGATGATAATTACTCTGGATGATAATTACACTGGATGATAATTACACTGGATGATAATTACACTGGATGATAATTACACTGGATGATAATTACACTGGATGATAATTACACTGGATGATAATTACTCTGGATGATAATTACTCTGGATGATAATTACACTGGATGATAATTACACTGGATGATAATTACACTGGATGATAATTACACTGGATGATAATTACACTGGATGATAATTACTCTGGATGATAATTACACTGGATGATAATTACACTGGATGATAATTACACTGGATGATAATTACACTGGATGATAATTACACTGGATGATAATTACACTGGATGATAATTACACTGGATGATAATTACACTGGATGATAATTACACTGGATGATAATTACACTGGATGATAATTACACTGGATGATAATTATTCTGGATGATAATTACACTGGATGATAATTACACTGGATGATAATTACACTGGATGATAATTACTCTGGATGATAATTACACTGGATGATAATTACACTGGATGATAATTACTCTGGATGATAATTACTCTGGATGATAATTACTCTGGATGATAATTACTCTGGATGATAATTACACTGGATGATAATTACTCTGGATGATAATTACACTGGATGATAATTACACTGGATGATAATTACTCTGGATGATAATTACTCTGGATGATAATTACTCTGGATGATAATTACACTGGATGATAATTACACTGGATGATAATTACACTGGATGATAATTACACTGGATGATAATTACACTGGATGATAATTACTCTGGATGATAATTACACTGGATGATAATTACACTGGATGATAATTACACTGGATGATAATTACACTGGATGATAATTACACTGGATGATAATTACACTGGATGATAATTACTCTGGATGATAATTACACTGGATGATAATTACACTGGATGATAATTACACTGGATGATAATTACACTGGATGATAATTACACTGGATGATAATTACACTGGATGATAATTACTCTGGATGATAATTACTCTGGATGATAATTACACTGGATGATAATTACACTGGATGATAATTATACTGGATGATAATTACACTGGATGATAATTACACTGGATGATAATTACACTGGATGATAATTACTCTGGATGATAATTACTCTGGATGATAATTACACTGGATGATAATTACACTGGATGATAATTACACTGGATGATAATTACACTGGATGATAATTACACTGGATGATAATTACACTGGATGATAATTACTCTGGATGATAATTACACTGGATGATAATTACACTGGATGATAATTACACTGGATGATAATTACACTGGATGATAATTACACTGGATGATAATTACACTGGATGATAATTACACTGGATGATAATTACTCTGGATGATAATTACACTGGATGATAATTACACTGGATGATAATTACACTGGATGATAATTACTCTGGATGATAATTACTCTGGATGATAATTACACTGGATGATAATTACACTGGATGATAATTACTCTGGATGATAATTACTCTGGATGATAATTACACTGGATGATAATTACTCTGGATGATAATTACACTGGATGATAATTACTCTGGATGATAATTACTCTGGATGATAATTACTCTGGATGATAATTACACTGGATGATAATTACTCTGGATGATAATTACTCTGGATGATAATTACACTGGATGATAATTACACTGGATGATAATTACTCTGGATGATAATTACTCTGGATGATAATTACACTGGATGATAATTACACTGGATGATAATTACACTGGATGATAATTACACTGGATGATAATTACACTGGATGATAATTACACTGGATGATAATTACACTGGATGATAATTACACTGGATGATAATTACTCTGGATGATAATTACACTGGATGATAATTACACTGGATGATAATTACACTGGATGATAATTACACTGGATGATAATTACACTGGATGATAATTACACTGGATGATAATTACACTGGATGATAATTACACTGGATGATAATTACACTGGATGATAATTACACTGGATGATAATTACACTGGATGATAATTACACTGGATGATAATTACACTGGATGATAATTACACTGGATGATAATTACACTGGATGATAATTACACTGGATGATAATTACACTGGATGATAATTACTCTGGATGATAATTACACTGGATGATAATTACACTGGATGATAATTACACTGGATGATAATTACTCTGGATTATAATTACTCTGGATGATAATTACACTGGATGATAATTACACTGGATGATAATTACTCTGGATGATAATTACTCTGGATGATAATTACTCTGGATGATAATTACACTGGATGATAATTACTCTGGATGATAATTACACTGGATGATAATTACTCTGGATGATAATTACTCTGGATGATAATTACTCTGGATGATAATTACACTGGATGATAATTACACTGGATGATAATTACTCTGGATGATAATTACTCTGGATGATAATTACTCTGGATGATAATTACACTGGATGATAATTACACTGGATGATAATTACACTGGATGATAATTACTCTGGATGATAATTACTCTGGATGATAATTACTCTGGATGATAATTACACTGGATGATAATTACACTGGATGATAATTACTCTGGATGATAATTACTCTGGATGATAATTACACTGGATGATAATTACTCTGGATGATAATTACACTGGATGATAATTACACTGGATGATAATTACTCTGGATGATAATTACACTGGATGATAATTACACTGGATGATAATTACACTGGATGATAATTACACTGGATGATAATTACTCTGGATGATAATTACACTGGATGATAATTACTCTGGATGATAATTACACTGGATGATAATTACACTGGATGATAATTACACTGGATGATAATTACACTGGATGATAATTACACTGGATGATAATTACACTGGATGATAATTACACTGGATGATAATTACTCTGGATGATAATTACACTGGATGATAATTACACTGGATGATAATTACACTGGATGATAATTACACTGGATGATAATTACACTGGATGATAATTACTCTGGATGATAATTACACTGGATGATAATTACACTGGATGATAATTACACTGGATGATAATTACACTGGATGATAATTACACTGGATGATAATTACACTGGATGATAATTACTCTGGATGATAATTACACTGGATGATAATTACACTGGATGATAATTACACTGGATGATAATTACACTGGATGATAATTACACTGGATGATAATTACACTGGATGATAATCTGCATGATAATTACACTGGATGATAATTACTCTGGATGATAATTACTCTGGATGATAATTACACTGGATGATAATTACACTAGATGATAATTACACTGGATGATAATTACTCTGGATGATAATTACACTGGATGATAATTACACTGGATGATAATTACACTGGATGATAATTACTCTGGATGATAATTACACTGGATGATAATTACTCTGGATGATAATTACTCTGGATGATAATTACACTGGATGATAATTACACTGGATGATAATTACTCTGGATGATAATTACACTGGATGATAATTACTCTGGATGATAATTACACTGGATGATAATTACTCTGGATGATAATTACACTGGATGATAATTACTCTGGATGATAATTACTCTGGATGATAATTACACTGGATAATTACTCTGGATGATAATTACACTGGATGATAATTACACTGGATGATAATTACTCTGGATGATAATTACTCTGGATGATAATTACACTGGATGATAATTACTCTGGATGATAATTACACTGGATGATAATTACTCTGGATGATAATTACACTGGATGATAATTACACTGGATGATAATTACACTGGATGATAATTACACTGGATGATAATTACACTGGATGATAATTACACTGGATGATAATTACACTGGATGATAATTACTCTGGATGATAATTACACTGGATGATAATTACACTGGATGATAATTACACTGGATGATAATTACACTGGATGATAATTACACTGGATGATAATTACTCTGGATGATAATTACACTGGATGATAATTACACTGGATGATAATTACACTGGATGATAATTACACTGGATGATAATTACTCTGGATGATAATTACACTGGATGATAATTACTCTGGATGATAATTACACTGGATGATAATTACTCTGGATGATAATTACACTGGATGATAATTACACTGGATGATAATTACTCTGGATGATAATTACACTGGATGATAATTACACTGGATGATAATTACACTGGATGATAATTACTCTGGATGATAATTACACTGGATGATTACACTGGATGATAATTACACTGGATGATAATTACACTGGATGATAATTACACTGGATGATAATTACTCTGGATGATAATTACACTGGATGATAATTACACTGGATGATAATTACTCTGGATGATAATTACACTGGATGATAATTACACTGGATGATAATTACTCTGGATGATAATTACACTGGATGATAATTACACTGGATGATAATTACACTGGATGATAATTACACTGGATGATAATTACACTGGATGATAATTACACTGGATGATAATTACACTGGATGATAATTACTCTGGATGATAATTACACTGGATGATAATTACACTGGATGATAATTACACTGGATGATAATTACACTGGATGATAATTACACTGGATGATAATTACACTGGATGATAATTACACTGGATGATAATTACACTGGATGATAATTACACTGGATGATAATTACACTGGATGATAATTACTCTGGATGATAATTACACTGGATGATAATTACACTGGATGATAATTACACTGGATGATAATTACACTGGATGATAATTACACTGGATGATAATTACACTGGATGATAATTACACTGGATGATAATTACACTGGATGATAATTACTCTGGATGATAATTACACTGGATGATAATTACACTGGATGATAATTACACTGGATGATAATTACACTGGATGATAATTACACTGGATGATAATTACACTGGATGATAATTACACTGGATGATAATTACACTGGATGATAATTACACTGGATGATAATTACACTGGATGATAATTACACTGGATGATAATTACACTGGATGATAATTACACTGGATGATAATTACACTGGATGATAATTACACTGGATGATAATTACACTGGATGATAATTACACTGGATGATAATTACACTGGATGATAATTACACTGGATGATAATTACTCTGGATGATAATTACACTGGATGATAATTACACTGGATGATAATTACACTGGATGATAATTACACTGGATGATAATTACACTGGATGATAATTACACTGGATGATAATTACACTGGATGATAATTACACTGGATGATAATTACACTGGATGATAATTACTCTGGATGATAATTACACTGGATGATAATTACACTGGATGATAATTACACTGGATGATAATTACACTGGATGATAATTACACTGGATGATAATTACACTGGATGATAATTACACTGGATGATAATTACACTGGATGATAATTACACTGGATGATAATTACACTGGATGATAATTACACTGGATGATAATTACACTGGATGATAATTACACTGGATGATAATTACACTGGATGATAATTACACTGGATGATAATTACACTGGATGATAATTACACTGGATGATAATTACACTGGATGATAATTACACTGGATGATAATTACAGACGCTGGCTCAGTAACTCTCGGCTGTTAAACAGGTAAAAGTTCACCAGTTTTTACACAGACAACTGTATTATTATTATATTGAAGAAGAGATAAAAACCCATAAGAGTTATACACAGCGGAGAATGAGCGATTATAAGGTTTGATCCGAGGAAGGGTAGAGCAGCTTCCAGAGAACATAGCGCTAGTTCCATGAAAATATGACATTATATGAACATAATTAATATATATATATATATATATATATATATATATATATATATATATATATATTATTTAGTAGTACAACAAAAACACGAGGATATCGTAGCTCAATGAGAAACATCATCAAGGCCGAAGTAATGAAAAATACTACATGGAGAAGACTTGATGAATAAGACATATGTGAAACACACTTGAGTGTCAGTATTAGTGACAATGAAGATACTCAGGTTTTGTACACGTGTCTTATTCATCAGTTATCGGTACTGTATACCATCATGAACATAAAACTTGTCTTATCTGGTTACTTGTTGAGGGATGAGGGTGTCGTCCCTGCCTTCCCTCGTCTCCCACACATGTGCCTGGATGCTCCACTCGTACTTACCTGAGTATGAACACACATGTCAGAACTAAACCAGTTATTATAGTTCATAAAAAATATTACATTATCTAGATTACTGGCAATCAGTAGTATTCAAGGATCTGGATAGCACAGAATAAATAATAATTACTTAAGGAGTGGTTACTGTATATAGTAATTATTTAATAAAGTAGTTGGTCACAAAATAGTGAATATATATAATTACATATGATTATCATGTAGTGTTGGCGATGTTCACCGTGTAACAAACCGAGAGATATACCATAATTAGGAAGCACCACCCGTCTTAAAACTACTCTACTCACCTATCTGTAGAAGTTAGGTGAATTAGGAGACTTGCCTTCTCTTCCTGGCAGAGCGTACCAATGAATCTAGAAATCCGTCACTCCTCGTGTATCTTTCCAGAGACATTTCCTCAGATCCGCTTATCTACGCCAGCCACAGTGCTCTCGGCAGGTTTTATCGCATTACTCCGGTCATTCCAAGAACAGCACTTGTGTAATTATCATGAATTATCCTGACGTTTCGCCCGTATAGCACATAAAACAATTACATTCACTCCCGGCGAGAGATAGTTTACAATTTTCGTAACAAAACTGGATACACTAACAGTGTGTTACTACCGTATTCTATGATGGTAAGACTGTGAACAAAAGCGGGTTTCCTGTCATAGTATATCCAACAAGATGGATGAGACTCCAGTATGATGTTGAGGTGTCAGTTCATCATTATACTGCCATGTTTTCAGGAAAAGGAATTTATTATGTGTCACACCCTTTTATTTATTTGTTTTTACAAATGGGTGATAAGAAATATGCTACCAAAATCTACGGGTAAGATTTCGGTATAAATCTGAAGAGGTGACTGACTTCCCGATCTAGCCTTGAGACTGGTACGGTACGCTCACAACCCGTCTGGGCACCAGGTTAGTTGGCACCACGTTAACTAGGTATCAGGTTACGGAGGCATCAGGTTACGTAGACATTAGGTTACGTATACATCAGGTTACGTAGGCACTAGGTTAAGTAGGGACCAGGTTAAGTAGGGACCAGGTTACTTAGACATTAGATTATGTAGAAACTAGGTTAAGTAGGCAATAGGTTACGTAGACACCAGGTTACGTAGGCACCATGTTACACAGGGACCAGGCTACGTAGGCATCAGATTACGTAGGCACCAGGGTAAGCAGGCACCAGGTTACTTGCGAAAAGTCACTTAAGCATATTCATGGCTCACAATATTTAGTATATAGAATTTTTTTCACAATTAATCTTTATAACAGTTTCCCATGTGGAATAACTGAATATTTTACACGAGCTATCAGCGGCTGATATGCTCGTAATAAACTTGTCACCTACACTAGTGAAGTCATTAAAGCGTGTTTTTTCACTTTTAATCTCCTTACTAATCTTAGATTTTTTTCTATTCACTTTTCATGGGATGACAATATATGCATAATACAGCCTAATGTACAGAGAAAGTCACAAATTACACTGGCCAAAGAAACGTTTCAGGTCACGTTTAAAAATATGTGTTTCTAACGTATTTTTGGACGATGAATTCAACTCTGAACTTAGTTTTGCTTTCACACAGTTTCTGTGAAACAGAACCCCATGGTGAACCACTTTACCCAAACACAGCCATCACAGAGAGGAGATATCAGGGAAACCTGACGATCAGTGTGATGGCTGACTACTGCTGAACACTGCTGCCGGAGGGACATACTCAACACCAGCTAAAAAGTCTGAAAACTGTGATGTAAATATTGTTGATATAACTATATTATGGAATTTTTTTTTATTTTTTGATACACACACACACACATATATATATATATATATATATATATATATATATATATATATATATATATATATATATATATATAATGAATTTACGTTACGAAAGATTTATCTTTTGTTAATGCATACGCCACACTTAACATCTATGCATAATATAATACTTATAATTGATAATTATTGGGTAACATGTGCTACAAACTTAAACAGCCAAAATATTGGTTATGTGATCTCAAAAAAAAAAAAACTTACGTGACAGAGACTAAACAAGTTAAGAATCGTGATCAGCGAATCAATTTGGTATCTGAATTGGATAAAAAGTTAAAATTTTGTTAGCTAGTGTTTTCACTGATCGGATACAACATTTACATCACACTCTTCTTCTTCATCCTCTAAATGATCGCTGGACGGGTTGTCCTGAGTACCAATTCAGTAGCGGAAGACCTTCGTATCCTGGCAATATTCCTTACCACCTCCAAGAAAAACTTTCTTAAATGAATACAACACAAGTGTAACACTTGAGAAACTCGACCGTGGAGACGCCTCGCCAACCAGTGGCTTTAAAAGTCCAATACGAAGAATATTAGGGACGTTGGAAGACAGAGGTAGTAGTTTGAGGTGACCAGTACCTCAGTCTTGATGACTCTATTGGGGACAGGAAGACTAAGTAGGTAGGTAGGTAGGTAGGTAGGTGTGTGTGTGTGTGTGTGTGTGTGTGTGTGTGTGTGTGTGTGTGTGTGTGGTGTACTCACCTAGTTGTACTCACCTAGTTGAGGTTGCGGGGGTCGAGTCCGAGCTCCTGGCCCCGCCTCTTCACTGATCGCTACTAGGTCACTCTCCCTGAGCCGTGAGCTTTATCATACCTCTGCTTAAAGCTATGTATGGATCCTGCCTCCACTACATCGCTTCCCAAACTATTCCACTTACTGACTACTCTGTGGCTGAAGAAATACTTCCGAACATCCCTGTGATTCATCTGTGTCTTCAACTTCCAACTGTGTCCCCTTGTTACTGTGTCCAATCTCTGGAACATCCTGTCTTTGTCCACCTTGTCAATTCCTCTCAGTATTTTGTATGTCCTTATCATGTCCCCCCTATCTCTCCTGTCCTTCAGTGTCGTCAGGTTGATTTCCCTTAACCTCTCCTCGTAGGACATACCTCTTAGCTCTGGGACTAGTCTTGTTGCAAACCTTTGCACTTTCTCTAGTTTCTTTATGTGCTTGGCTAGGTGTGGGTTCCAAACTGATGCCGCATACTCCAATATGGGCCTAACGAACACGGTGTACAGGGTCCTGAACGATTCCTTATTAAGATGTCGGAATGCTGTTCTGAGGTTTGCTAGGCGAACATATGCTGCAGCAGTTATTTGGTTGATGTGCGCTTCAGGAGATGTGCCTGGTGTTATACTCACCCCAAGATCTTTTTCCTTGAGTGAGGTTTGTAGTCTCTGGCCCCCTAGACTGTACTCCGTTTGCGGTCTTCTTTGCCCTTCCCCAATCTTCATGACTTTGCACTTGGTGGGATTGAACTCCAGGAGCCAATTGCTGGACCAGGTCTGCAGCCTGTCCAGATCCCTTTGTAGTTCTGCCTGGTCTTCGATCGAGTGAATTCTTCTCATCAACTTCACGTCATCTGCAAACAGGGACACCACAGAGTCTATTCCTTCCGTCATGTCGTTCACAAATACCAGAAACAGCACTGGTCCTAGGACTGACCCCTGTGGGACCCCGCTGGTCACAGGTGCCCACTCTGACACCTCGCCACGTACCATGACTCGCTGCTGTCTTCCTGACAAGTATTCCCTGATCCATTGTAGTGCCTTCCCTGTTATCCCTGCTTGGTCCTCCAGTTTTTGCACCAATCTCTTGTGTGGAACTGTGTCAAACGCCTTCTTGCAGTCCAAGAATATGCAATCCACCCACCCCTCTCTCTCTTGTCTTACTTATGTTACCATGTCATAGAACTCCAGTAGGTTTGTGACACAGGATTTCCCGTCCCTGAAACCATGTTGGCTGCTGTTGATGAGATCATTCCTTTCTAGGTGTTCTACCACTCTTCTCCTGATAATCTTCTCCATGATTTTGCATACTATACATGTCAGTGACACTGGTCTGTAGTTTAATGCTTCATGTCTGTCTCATTTTTTAAAGATTGGGACTACATTTGCTGTCTTCCATGCCTCAGGCAATCTCCCTGTTTCGATAGATGTATTGAATATTGTTGTCAGGGGTACACATAGCGCCTCTGCTCCCTCTCTCAATACCCATGGGGAGATGTTATCTGGCCCCATTGCCTTTGAGGTATCTAGCTCACTCGGAAGCCTCTTCACTTCTTCCTCGGTTGTGTGCACTGTGTCCAGCACATGGTGGTGTGCCCCACCTCTCCGTCTTTCTGGAGCCCCTTCTGTCTCCTCTGTGAACACTTCTTTGAATCTCTTGTTGAGTTCCTCACATACTTCACGGTCATTTCTTGTTGTCTTTCCTCCTTCCTTCCTTAGCCTGATTACCTGGTCCTTGACTGTTGTTTTCCTCCTGATGTGGCTGTACAACAGTTTCGGGTCAGATTTGGCTTTCGCTGCTGTCATTTTCATATTGTCTTTGGGCCTCCCTTCTTATCTGTGCATATTCGTTTCTGGCTCTACGACTGCTCTCCTTATTCTCCTGGGTCCTTTGCCTTCTATATTTCTTCCATTCCCTAGCACACTTGGTTTTTGCCTCCCTGCACCTTTGGGTAAACCATGGGCTCATCCTGGCTTTTTCATTATTCCTGTTACCCTTGGGTACAAACCTCTCCTCAGCCTCCTTGCATTTTGTTGCTACATACTCCATTATCTCATTAACTGGCTTCCCTGCCAGTTCTCTGTCCCATTGAACCCCGTTCAGGAAGTTCCTCATTCCTGTGTAGTCCCCTTTCTTGTAGTTTGGCTTCATTCGTCCTGGCCTTCATGCTTCTCCCTCCACTTATAGCTCTACTGTGTATTCGAAGCTTAAAACCACATGGTCACTGGCCCCAAGGGGTCTTTCATATGTGATGTCCTCGATATCTGCACTACTCAAGGTGAATACTAAGTCCAGCCTTGCTGGTTCATCCTCTCCTCTCTCTCTTGTAGTGTCCCTTACGTGTTGGTACATGAAGTTTTCCAGTACCACCTCCATCATCTTAGCCCTCCATGTATCTTGGCCCCCATGCGGGTCCAAGTTCTCCCAATCGATCTCCTTGTGGTTAAAGTCACCCATGATCAGGAGCTTTGCCCTGCATGCATGAGCTCTTCTGGCCACTGTAGCCAGTGTGTCAACCATCGCTCTATTGCTCTCGTCGTACTCTTGCCTTGGCCTCCTGCTGTTCTGTGGTGGGTTATACATCACTGCTATTACAACCTTGGGACCTCCAGAGTGAAGCGTTCCCGCTATGCAATCACTTTCTTCTCCGCTGTCTCCTCTCTCCAGCTGTGTGTGTGTGTGTGTGTGTGTGTGTGTGTGTGTGTGTGTGTAATGTTAAACACTGCTTGTGCAAACAGATGGTCTTAATTCCCCTTACTGTTACTCTCACTTCTCCTTTTTCACTCCGATTCATCTCTCACTCTTCTTCACTGTCTCCTCTCCCCTTTCACCTTCTCCCACCCTAACTATTCATTTTCCTTCCCCTTTCCTCTAGTCTTACCCATATCTATAATACCTTTTCTTCTCTCCCATCCTAGCCCTCCTCTCTCTTCCACTCTGACACACCTTCTGTACCTTCTCCTACCTACACATTCACTTTTATCTCTTCTCCTTAATAATAAACCATAATAACCTTAATTTTTTTTCAAAGGAATAGATTGATAGCCAGCGGAAGGCCTCGGTCAGATGACCAACAGCTCCAGCTGCGGGTCATCATACGACTAAGACCTAACCTAACCTTTTCCTCTTTTCATGTCCCACTTTAAAAATACTTTTGTTTCCCTCCATCTGTTTCATCTTAAGTTTGACCCTTGACTCTCACTGAACTGAGTGGTGTTCGAACCCCTGGAATTCAATGTGTGACCCACTGTACCATGGTAGTCTTGTAAGAGTCATCCCAGTAGGGTTGTCCCTTCTCATCCTAAGCCCGCCCCTTGCTTATCATTGCCACCCTTATTCTCCCTTCTTCCACTCCTCTCTCTCTCTCTCTCTCTATCTCCACCCTCTCCGCCCCCTAGCTTTATCCTCCCTCGCCCTTGACACTCGCCAGCACCCTCCGTCTCCCTGTTTTTCGCCAACTGGCCCCATCGGCGGGTGGGACTCTAACTTTTCTCCCTACCCTCAAACTTTTGCAATTAGAAACATTAGAGCTCCAGGTTGGTGCGACTGAGAGACTCTCTCTTTCTCTCTCTCTCTCTCTCTTCCTTTCTGTCTCTATCTGTCTTGTCTCTCTCTCTTCCTCCACCTTTCTTCCCCACTCCTCGTACCGTCTCCATTCTCTACTCATCCCCTCTCTTTATCTTCCATCAACCCTTTCTCCCTATTTACCTCTCTATCTCCCACTAATCTATTCCAGTAGCTACCTAACCCTTCTCATTTTTTTAATTTCTTACCCTTCTCTCTATCAGCTCCCCTCTTCCTTTCTCTTGCCTCCCCTCTATTTCCTCCAGTCTCGTTACCATCTTCCTCTCTCCTCCTACCTTCAGACTCAGTTCAGAAGTCAGTGGCTGAGATGCGATATACTGAACACTGTCTAGATCCAAGAAATTATTAATGTACTCATTTATTAATGTATTTGCTAACTATTAAAGCTGTCGTTTTTTATGTGAGTAACAACTGTAGCTACAAGAGTTGAACTAAGTTGGTGGTGGTCTGTAGCTACAAGAGTTGAACTAAGTTGGTGGTGTTCTGTAGCTACAAGAGTTGAACTAAGTTGGTGGTGTTCTGTAGCTACAAGAGTTGAACTAAGTTGGTGGTGTTCTGTAGCTACAAGAGTTGAACTAAGTTGGTGGTGTTCTGTAGCTACAAAAGCGGAACTGAATTCTTGGTGTTCCGTAGCTACCGGAGTGAAGCCGAATTCATGACAACCCGTACAATGGATAATTCAAGGAGACTCGACATGAGGTATGTGGTGCAAGTTTGGGAGTGTGGAGCGAGTATTGAGTGTGGGAGTGTGGAGGGAGTAGTCTGAGTGTGGAGGGAGTAGTGAGTGTGGGAGTGGGGAGGGAGCAGTGTGGAGGGACTAGTGTGAGTGTGGGAGCGGGGAGAGAGTAGTGGTGTGTGTGTGTGTGTGTGTGTGTGTGTGTGTGTGTGTGTGTGTGTGTGTGTGTGGAGTATGGGGAGAGTTGTGGTGTATGTGTGTGGGGGTATGGAGAGAGTACTGAT